>NC_051388.1:6269110-6273814 GCF_015228065.2 Penaeus monodon
GATTATTCCATGTGATGCCGAATAATAAATATACTCATTAAGGAAGTGATTGACATCAGTAGCTTCTAAGAGTTACACATACCAAAGATATTGTCAGAAAGAGAAATTAAAAAATTGTAGACTACCATAAACATTCCATGTGTATACCCCTTGTGGCATAGACTTTTTGTACAACTTTTACATGTGTGTAATTATATGTCATATGTTATATTCAGTTTTTTTTTTTATTATTATTATTCTGATACAGAAAGAATAGACATGATATTAATTTTGCTTTTAGATGTTTGATATACCCACAGGAAAGTCCCTTTTAAGAAAATAAATATACACTCTTCTTAGCCTAAAGTGTGTGGTACAAACTACACACTGAGCTTAACAAGTCTGAGTTATGTTAGCTTTGGTTTGATTAGCTAAGAAATCCCTGAAATAATTTATGGGATATGAGGTTCAAGATATATAATTCATTGATATCCAAATTGAATGTAGAATTAGATATAGTTTTAGACACCCTTTACATCAGTTGTTATTATGGAATAAATTTTGTGAATGTTAGTTTATATTGTTCCCAAATTTTGTATCCATTTGGTATTTTTATTGGGTTTCAATATATCCCATTGTCTTTCAGATGAATGAATTTCAATTAAATTGCAGTAGTAAGCATACCATTATTTTGGTCTTTAATTCTATTAGAAATATGCAAATATACATCAGTGATGGACACACAGTAACATCCACAATGATCTCAAAATATTAAGTGTTGCATAACTTTCTTATTATCAACTTGCAAAGGAGATACCATAGATGAAATGTTCCTTATTTTCTGTCTTTCTGTTCATTACAAGCAAACTTTACCTTGTACCATATAGTTGTGTGAAGGTGAAACTATAAGTGAAATTTAACAAGAATTGTCTGTCAATGCTGCCATGGCATAAATTCAAGTGATCGCCACTTCCTCCACATCTATAGCCCTCTGGTAAAAGATGTAAAAAAAAAGCTACTTGGACCAGATATCGAGATGTTCATCTAACAGGGCGTTTCCCAAGTTTCAAAGGAGTTTGCAAAATATAGTCACAAAATTTATATTGAGGACCTATCATTTTCATTAGATCATTCCTTCCCCTCTTCTAATATTATATATTATATATTATTATTATAATCTCTAAAATGTACATTCTTCTTCTCCCTTCCAGTGTGGCCAATAGCCTGCGCAGAGTCTTCATGGCTGAAACCCCAACAGTGGCTATAGACTGGGTGCAGTTAGAGGAGAACTCGACTGTATTGAGCGATGAGTTCATTGCCCATCGTGTCGGCCTCATCCCCTTCACCTCAGACGAGAGGGTTGATCAGATGCAGTATTCTCGAGTGAGGATATTTAAGCGAATTTTGTTTTTATTTTATTTTTATGGGTGAGCAAGTGCATGGTATTTATAGAGGTTGATATTTTATATTGATATGTCATTATTTATTACTATTGTTCCTTCATTGCAGAATCTTAATTTTTTTATTTATTTATTTTTATTTTTTTATGACTGTAAATTCCAAAGAGTGAGCCATTCACTTTTTATGATTAAAGAAATAGAATCAAGTTTTCCCTTGCCCTCTCTCTCTCCATGTAAAGTAGAGATGATGAGTTCATTATAGTAAAAATTCACAAGGAAAGAATAATAACTGTTTAAGGAGTTCAAGAATTAACATATAAACAAGTAGCTTCATACTCTGTACTGTTTCCCAACAGGATTGCACATGTACTGACTACTGCCCAGAGTGTTCGGTGGAGTTCACACTGGACGTCAGGTGCTTGGACGACCACACACGACATGTTACAACAGCTGATCTCAAGTCAATGGACTCCCGGGTTATTCCTGTCACTTCGCGCATGAGAGAGGACGAGGCGAGTGAATATGGAGAATCTAATGGTAAGGACTTCTGGAGTGTAGGGAAATTTTCATAATTGTTTGAATTATTATCATAATGATTGTCTTATGTGAAAGTCAGTAAGATTCACACAAATCTCTCTAAAAAAGGGGAAAAAGTACAAAAAAATATTTTTATTATTATTATTATTATTTTTTTTTTCTTTCAAATTTGAGGAAAGTGTTTCACAAAAGTTTTGTTTGCTTGCTTGACTTATTGTGATATCAGTGGACATTGATATATATTTGCTCATAGTGTTATTATTTTTTTTTTTATGTAAATTATATAATTCTATAGTGGATGGAGAGGACATAATCATGTAAACTTGTATATAAATAAAGTTGAAATTATGGTCATGCGCTCTCTCTCTCTCTCTCTCTCTCTCTCTCTCTCTCTCTCTCTCTCTCTCTCTCTCTCTCTCTCTCTCTCTCTCTCTCTCTCTCTCTCTCTCTCTCTCTCTCTCTCTCTCTCTCTCTCTCTCTCTCTCTCTCTCTCTCTAGATCTCTAATGTCTCCTCTATCCTCTCTTTTCTCTTCTCCCACGTCCCTCCTTCCTCTTTCCTCTTCCTCCTCTCTCTCTCTTTCCCTCCTTCTCTCTTTCCCTCCCTCTCCTCCTCCTTTCTTTCTTCCCTCTTTCTCTCTTTCCTTCTCTCTTTCTCCCTCCCTTCCTCACCCCTACTCATTCTCAATAATTTTCAGATATCTTGATTGTTAAATTACGCAAGGGCCAAGGCCTGAAGCTGAGAGCCTATGCTGTAAAGGGTTTTGGAAAGGAGCATGCCAAATGGAACCCCACGACTGGGGTGGCCTTTGAGTATGATCCCGACAACGCTCTCCGACACACACTGTATCCCAAACCAGAGGAATGGCCTAAGAGTGAATATTCCACCATCGACGAAAACTCTGGTAGGGTTATCTTTTTTCTTTTGTTTTTCCCTCATCCCCCCCCCCCTAGCAGACTAGGGAGGGCCAGAATACAAGGTTGTTTTCCTCATCTTTCGAGTAGAGCATTAAGGAGATTAGACCACTTGTGGTAAATTTTGTAAGGGGTGATATTGGAGGACGATTTTCCTTTTTGTTTTACTATCCTCTCAATTTTTTTTCTCCTGCTCTTTCTTGTCGAGATATTTGACATGTTTTTCCTTTTCACTTAACTCTGAGAACTAAAAATTAATGAGTGAAATTAGTTTTGAACAGACTTTCAGTATGTAAATTCCAATAAGAACTCTATTATTCCATGAAGAATTCTGTTTTTCTACTAAGAATTCTCTTTATTAAGAATTCTATTGTTCCAGGTATTCAAATGCAAATATGACTACAAGCAAGGTAAAAGATAAACATTGGTAACCAGGTATTAACTAAAACCTTAGAACCATGGATTTTAAAAGTCACCCTTGATTATCCATTGGTTAAGAGAGAAATTATAAAAAGTTTTCAGCAGGAAATCTTGAAGTTCTGTTTCTTGTAGGCTTTTAAAAAATCTCTTGATTTCTGTCTGTAAATCTTCCTCTCCCCTCCTTCTCTTGGTGCAGCCCAGGCTCCCTTTGACCCCCTGGGCAAACCTTCCAAGTTTTTCTTCAACGTAGAGGCCTCGGGAGCCCTTAAGCCCGAGAACATATGTCTGATGGGCATAGGCATTTTAAAAAAGAAGCTCTCCGACATCCAGAACCAGTTGACCATGGAGGCTCAGACCGATGCTCTGGCCATCAACTGAGTGAGGGTACTTGAGCGCGTGTGGTTTCTTATTTTTTTCTTGGCTGTGATCAGTGCCTGGATAGTCATCTTTTATATATATATTTTTATTATTATGGTTATAATAGTTTTATTTTGTGTTGGCTCCATTAAAACCATCTGTCGGAGAGAGAGCAACCGCAGAGGCACATGGCTATGAGAGGACAGAACCCAGCTAATGCTGTTGCATGATGTTTATCCCTCTCTAACCACTTGGAGTGATTTAACATCATATTACAATTTGTCCAGCATGAGGTATACAAATGATGTGCAGTTAGCCTCCCTTCCCCCTTTTTCATCATTGATATTAACATTATCATTGTTTGATAATAACCCAAGTTCTAGTTTGAATTGGATGAGAGCTGTAGTGACTGTTGGGTCTGTCAAGTATCATCAAGCAGAGCATACTTTGGCATCACCTGTTGTGGTTTTACCAGAGTTTGTCATTCCACTTTCTGTTTTTGTTTTCTATTTCTTTTTACCCCAAAGAAAACAGTTTGCTGGCAGTTTTACTGTAGGGGTTTTGATTCCCTTTTGTGGTGTGGCCCACCAAAAAGTGGTGGGTTTTTCACCTCAGGCTTTCAGATGCTGGTATGAATGACTGGTTTGTCTTTTAGCACAATACATTTTTCATCTGTAATGCTGGTAGTTCTGAAACCATTTATTCAGATATCTTTTTCTTTTCTTTTATACTCTGAAGCTCTTACATACAAATAGTTTTTTTATGACTTATTTTTTATTTATGTATCATTTGCTAGTATTCATTTACCAAGTATTTAGTAGCACAAACATTTAACCCCATCATATATTTACATACATACATATATATATTTATTTATTTATACATATATACATATATACATATATATCTATATATCTATATATCTATATATATATATATATATGTATATATATATATATGTATATATATATATATATATATATATATATATAATATATATATATATAATTATTATATATATATATATAAAATATATATATAATAAATAAATATAATATAATATATATATATATATATATATATATATTATATATATAT
>NC_051388.1:6278914-6281541 GCF_015228065.2 Penaeus monodon
ATATATATATGCTTCTTGTGTTTCTCCCATCCCCATCATTCGTCAGTAATGGTGTTAATGAAGTGTGTATTAGACATAGCTAATTATATCATAACAACTTGCATTTGTCTTAACTAGCACATATTTTTTGTTTCTGCCAGTCGAAGATGGAAAGAGAGGAAGGTAGCTATAGCACACCCAAATGAGCAGCAAACTTCTGCCCAAAACTCAACAGCTAATATTCAGAATTTGTTCATTTTTACATAGCTCATACTATTGCATGTTTGATGCAATGGCAGCTTGTTCAATGTTGTTACAGTTGATAAGTTTTTAATAGTCGCTTATTATTGCGTCACATTTTTATTATCATAATTGTTTGAAATGCCATTGTGTCAAAATGTTTTTAGCATAGGATTTTAATACCCATACATACAGTATATGTAAGAATATTACTTTGTTTATGGACCAGTATTTTCTTTTAATTATCTTGGTCTGTTGATTTTAAATTAGTGGTGTCTTTCATAAGCATGTACATTCCAGCTTTTTAAAAAAGTAACTTGATTTTTTATATGAAGTTGATTTATTTTTACAAGTTTTAAATAGTGAGAAGACCATTGTATAATTGTTAAGGAAATTGTACAGCACAAGAATTCCTTCCTGTTCATTTTTTTTATATATTTATAAAGACACAAATGCTCACAGAATCTCAAAAAAATAGTCTTACTAAGAAACCCAACTGTACCTGGAATGTATTCCGTCCAAAGTTGCATTGCTTGTGCCTGTGTTGAGAAGATAAAAGTTACTCTACATTAATGACTACTTCTTGCAGTTCAATATGAGAAGGTGACCACTCATAGGTATGTCATGAATCTCATGGATCATGATTTGCAACAGCAATATTACGTCTTCTTTAGATTACAGGGACCTTGTTTGTTCCTTGTCTATTTTTCTTACTGGAGTTACGAAAATGATAATAAATAGTTGTAATTATTTTGGTGTTTGATTATTATCCGTTACCAAGAAAGTGCAAAACTTTTTAATTTTGCATTATTTTTTATGGTTGTTTTAGTTTAACCTGCGCCAATAATGATATTTGAAAAGTTTAAATAATAATCATGTTTTGCAATCAGATGTTTGCGAGCATGTATAGATCATATTTGAAATGTTTTTATACACATACAAAATATAAGTTCTCACTTTTTCTCTCATATGTACATATATATATATATATAATATATATATATATTATATATATATATTATTATATATAAATTTTATATATATAGATATATAATATATATATATATATAAAAAGCTACAGTTAAATATATATATATATATATAAAAATATATTTCTATATATAATATATATACATATATAGTATGGTTATTTTATATATTATTATATTATATATATTATATATTATATATATATATATAAATATTATATATATATTATATATATATATATATATAATAAATGCAAAAGCCAGTGGGTTTTTTGTTTTCTGTGCCAAACATGTGTTAACATGAAAAGGATGACCTGGGCATGTGTTAACATGAAGGGACCTGGGCAAACAGGACGCAACTGGCTGTGAGCGGAGGAGCGGAGGAACAAGCCAAGAGAGACTGGCTGGGTGCTGCTCCTGTGAAGACCTCGTGTGTGCCTTTGTGACCTGATAAACTTTGTGTTGCCCTTTTATAAGCTGTATCGTGCAGTGTGACATGCTGGTTTCCCCCTGTATTGTGCCTATAGAAAAGTGTACAGGTAAATAACTTGTGTAAATAAAGGAATGACTGTCATTTTGCGTTTATTTCGTGCCCTGCCTCGCCACTTGGCGTTTTCCCTCCTGGTGTTCTGGGACGCTGTGGTGCTCGGTGCCTCTTGGAGCTGTTCAGTATTCACGACCCTGTGGATAGCACGCCGTCTGCCTAGCCTGCCTTGTGTTGGTGGCAGAGAGACGAGGCGGTCGGCGTAACAATATATATATATATATATATATATATATATATATATATATATTATGTATATATATATATATATATATATATATATATACATGTATGTATGTGTGTATGCAAGAGTTGGGGGTATATTTAAAAAAAATGTATTTATAGGCATACATAGAAATAAAGAAAGAAAATAAAAATTATATATATAGGAAAAGTGACAGAGAGAAAGGGGGAAGGGGGGGGGCGAGAAAGAGAAAGGAGGGAAGGGGGGGGGAGGGAAAAAGAGAGATTGATATACAAGAAATTTCACTGAAAAAAAACGATAATTTGGAACCTTTAATCCAAATTGTTCCAAAATAGCGCTATTCTCGATCTACCTTTTATTAGATAAAAACAGAATCATTCAAATATTTAGATAGAACACATTTTTAGAATAAAAACAATAACAGAATTCAATTAGAAGTTAGAATTAGTCTTGTTTTCATTCCTGATTTTCTTATATATATATATATATATATATATATATATATATATATATATATATATATATATATATATATATATATATATATATATATATATATATATATTTTCGTATAACATTTTGTGATAATTCTTATATATCTTTAATTTATTAGTAGATTAAAAATAGGAATCCATCCTATTTATTATATAATTTTTTAATAAAAGAAACA
>NC_051388.1:6289141-6309141 GCF_015228065.2 Penaeus monodon
AATAATCCCTATCTATCTATATTTATCTATCTATCTGTATGGTTATCTATCTATCTACCTATCTATCTCTATACCTATCTACCTATCCATCTAACTATCTTTTTATCTATTTATATGTCTATTATCTATCTGTCTACTTATCTATCTATATACCTATCTATCTATCTATCTATATCTATCTATCTATCTATCTATCTATCTATCTATCTATCTATAAATATATATATATATATATATATATATATATATATATATATATATATATATATATATATATATATATATATATATATATATTTCTCTCTCTCTCTGTCTGTCTCTCTCTCTCTCTCTTTCTTTATCTCTCTCTCTCTCTCTCTCTCTCTCTCTCTCTCTCTCTCTCTCTCTGTCTCTCTCTCTCTCCCTCCCACTCTTTCTCTTTCTTCTTTTCCTTCTTTCTCTTCCTCTTTTTCCTTCCTCTCGCCATTAGGCCTATGAACCCCATAGCACCATCTTTAATCTGAAATCTAAACAAAGCCAAGTCACGTGGAGAGGAGAAGAAAATCCAAACTTAAATGAGGCGAGGGCTGAGGTCCACGGAAGGAATGATTTCCAACATGCGTCTTAGTCTCCACTTCGCCCCCCCCCTCAATAACAAAGAGCAAGGGATGGGGGGGGGGGCCTGGCATCTAAGTTCAGTACTTATTGTTATACTAGACGTGACATAAATTCATCATTTTCATATGTATAGTGGAGGAGGGACAGGGAGTGACGACTTTTTTCTCTATTTATATTAGAGATGAATTCTGATACAACCAATGACAGGAGACGTGGTATTCTCTCACAAATGTACCTCCGTTTTTTTTTTTTTATATTCCAGTCCTTTTCTGGCAATTTCTTACTCTTACTCCTTTGTACGTAAGTATATCCAATATCTTTTATCACTGCTTTGTATGACTTTCATAATACTTTTCAGACTCCTGGACGGGGCAACTCTGCGATGACCATCTCAAGGTCTAAATAACTAGACCTTGATCAATGGCTTGATGGGCATATTTTAAATTTTAAATTTTTTTTAAAATCACCGTTCAAATTTTCCCAAATTTTCACAGGTCACAACCGTCCCAAAAAAAAAAAAAGTTTTAAAAAAAAAAAAAAACCCCCCCCCATTTTTTTTTTTTGTTTTCCCCAAACTAAATTTTTTTTTTTTTTTTTTTTTTTTTAAAAAAATCCCATCTTAATCAAAACCCAAAAAAATTTACTAAAGAAAAATAAAACTTTAAAATTTTACCACCCTATTCCACCAAAAATGTTTTAACATTTTATTTTCCCCATCTTCCCCCCCAAAATTTACACAAAAACAAATCCTTTCCTTCAAATTCATTACTATTTTTATTACAAACTACATAAATATATTTTATATTTTTATTAAAAAAAAAATTTTTTTTTATTTATATTAAATAATTCTTTCCCTTTTCCGGGGGCTGTTTTCTCTCCTTTTTTTCCTTTTTTTTTTTTTCTTCCCTTCCTTTCTCCTTTCATCTTCTCCTTTTCTTTTCCCAAAATTCTTTTTCCTTTTTTCTTTCTTTTTTTTTCCCTCCGGAGGGGGAAATTGCCCATGCCCCATTTTTAAGGTCTAAAAACAAGACCTTGGACAAAGGGAAAATTCCCTTTGGGGCCCCGAGGGCTGATTTCCGGAAGGGAAAATTTTCCCCTTGTCTTTTACTACTTTCCCCCCCCCTAATAAACAAAAAGAAGGGAAGGGGGGGGGGGTGGAAAAGGGAGACAAGAAAAGAGGGAAAAAAAAAAAGAGAGGGGGGGAAGGGGGAAAAGGGAGTTTTTTTGGAAAGGGGAGATGAACAAATCAACCAAAAGAGGGGGAACACCCCCCCAAAATTACCCCCTTTTTTAAAAAAGCCCGGAAACCACCACACAACAAAACCAAAACACACAACCAACAACCAACCCCCCACCCAAAACACCCAAACCCCCACCACAAAAACAACCAAACACACAAACCCCAACCGCCCCGGCACACGAACCCCGGGGCCCCATTTTTTTCCCGAAGCCCTTGCTCTTTTAATAGGATAAGGGAGAAAAAAGGAGGGGGGGAAAAGGGGAAAAAGGAAGAGGGAAAGGGGGGAAAAGGAAAAGGAAAAGAAAAGGGGGAAAAAGGGGGAAAAGGGAGAAAAGAAGGAAAAGGGGGATGGGGAAAGGGAAGAGGAAGGGAAGGAAGAAGGAAATAAAAAAAGAGGAGGAAAAAAAAAAAAAAAAAAAAAAAAAATAAAAAAGAAAAAAAAAAAAAAAAAAAAAAGGAAGAAGGAAGAAGGAAAAGGTAGGGGGGAAAAAAGGGGGAAAAAGGGGGGGAAAGGGGGGGAAAGGAGGGTGTGGGGAAGGGGAAAGGGGGAAGGGGAAGAAAAAGAGGGAAGAGGGGGGAAAAGGGAGAGGGGAGGAGGGGGGAAAAAGGGGGGAAAAAGGGGGGAAGCGGGAAAAAGGGGAAAAGGGGAAAAGGAGGGAGAAGGGGGGAGAGGGGGGAAAAAAAGGGGGAGGGGGGAAAAAAAGGGGAGGAGGGGGAGGGGAGAAAAAGGGGAGGGGAGAAGAGAGGAGGGGGGAAAAGGGAGAGGGGGAGGGGGAAAGGGAGGGGGAGGGGAGAGAGGGGGGAAGGGGTGGAAGAGGGAGGGGGGGAAATGGGGGGAGGGGGAGGGAGGAAAGAGAGGAAAAGGAGGGGAGTTTGAGAGGAAAAAGAGGAGAGGGAGAAGAGGGAGAGAGGGAGAGAAGGAGGAGGAGAGAGGGATTGAGAGGGAAAAGAGGAGAAAAAAGGAAGGGAGGGAGAAGGGGAGAGAAAGGGGGGAGAGAGAGGGGGAATTGAGGGGAGAGAAGAAGGGAGAGAGGGGAAAGAGAGAGGGGGAGAGGGGAAGAGGGGGAAAGGGGGAGGGGGAAGAGGGAGAAGGAGGGGAGAGGGGGAGAGAAGAAAAGGAGAGGAGGGGGAGGAAGAGAGGAGAGAAAAAGGAGAGAGAGAGAGAGAGAGAGAGAGAGAGAAGAGAAGGAGAGAAAAGAAAAGGAGGGGAGAGAGATGAGGAGAGAGGGGAAAGAGGGGAGGGGGAAGGGGAGAAAAGGAGAGAGGGGAAGAGAAAAGAGGAAAGGGGAGAGGAGAGAAAAAGAGGAGAGGGGGAAAAAAGAGGAAGAAAGAGGGGAGAGAGAGAAGAGAGAAAAGACAGAGACAAGGAGGAGAGGGGACGGGAAAAAGAGAGAGAGAGAAGGAGCGAGAAAAAATAGAAAAAGAGAGAGGGAAAAGAGAGAGAAAAAAAAGAGGAGAGGGAGAGAGAAAGAGAGAGAAAGAGAAAAGAAAACGAAAAGATGACGAGAGAAAGAGAGATGAAGAAAAAACGGAGGGGAGAGAGGGGGAAAAGAAGAGGGAAGGAGGAGGAGAAAAAGAGAGGAGAAAAAGAGAGAGAGAAAAGGAAAAAGAGGAGAAAAAAGAGGAGAAGATTTGAAAAAGAGGAAAAGCCCGGAGAAAAGAAAAAAGAGTTTGAGCAAAGGAAGGAAGAAGAAGGGGGGTGGGGGGGGGGGAAGAGGAGAGAGAAAAGAGAGAGAAAAGGAGAGAGAGAGAGAGTTTGGAGAGAGAGAGAGGAGAGAGAGGGAGGGAGGGAGGGAAAAGGAGGGAAGAAGAAAAGAGAGAGACGAGAGAGAGAGGAAACCGGGAGGGGAGGATGAGAGAAAAGGAGAGAGAGGGGAAAAAGAGAGGAAAAGGGAGAGAGAGAGAGAGAGAGATTGAGAAGAGAGAAAGCAAAGGGTGATGAAGGAATAGGATGTATTAATGAAGTATAGTATAAAGGCAAGAAGCATTAAAATAAGATCCCCAGGAAAGTTTTTGACAAATATAACCTTTCATAATGAAATTTCCCCTTTTCAATAAAGTAGCAAACCCCCCTTTCAAAAATACAAGTTTAATAACATAAAGAATCATAACCTTTTTAACACATTTGGGGAAACAATAAACAACCCTAAATTTAACGAAAAACCATATTTCTTTTAAACTGTTGCTGCACTTAAAAGTCCGTTTATTTATTTTTTCTAAAAAATATAAACAACAATCATAACCCAAAAGGGGGCTGAGGGGGTTTAGTTTACCCCCCCACCAAAAGTGGCGGGGGCCCGGGTTGCCATGGAGGAAGGCTGAAATATGTCCCCAAAGATCCTACCCCTTTTAGGGCCCAAAGGACATTTGATTTTTTAGATTTTCGAATTTTTTTTTTAAAAATTTTTTTTTGCCGTTTGGTTTTTCCCTTTTCGGGAAATTTAAAACGTTTGGGTTTGGGGGAGGGGTAGAGGGAGAGGGGGAAGTTTATGAGTAAAATTCTAGCTTATGATAAACATGAATGGGTCTTAAGTTGTATAAAAGTTCTATAAGGTAATCCACCTTATCCATGTGTGGACACTGCCAATACAGAGGAGAATTCGATGCAATGGGAAAGGAGGAGGAAAAAAGAAGGAAAAAGGTACAGGGAAAGGGACAAAGAAGAATAAAATGTGTGCCTTTAATGTGCAACTTGTTCATTACAAACTAATACCAGCAGTAACATTGGTAAAGTGTGTGTGTAGTTCCATATCCCCTCCAGCTCAAAGAACCTGGAATATCTTTCCTTTTGATTTTGAATTATTGTTTAATTCTTGTTATTTATACTGGATTGGCAAAGAGAGACAGCCCCTGGATCCGCCCTCACATAACAGTTTGATCCAATCATAAGGCAAAATACACAGATCTCTCATCTTCCATCGTCACTTTGCTGTTAAGAGAGCAAGTGTGACTTACAATCTTCCTTCTTACGTAACTCACATTAGATGAACATAATTCAGATGAAAAATGAAAAAGAAAAAAAGTGAGAGAAACAATTGAATATTCTCTGATATAAAATATAACACATCTCTTCTTTTGGGAATGTGATTTTTCCTTCAGATTCCTACATTTTATTGATAGTTTCATTTCAACAAATAACAATAGTAAATACTGATAAGCTGGAAACCTTTACAAAAACAATCATTCACACGTCACTAAGGAATTTTAGTGAGCAATGCAATAGACAAATGTATGTTTTCACTCCTCTTTTTGCCAACCATTCACAGGAAGAAAGAACAATGACCCTTCAAGAACAAGGAAGAGATAAAACTGCCCTGGAAGACCTTATCAATTTTGTCTAACATCTCTCTCCTGAAATCTTGAAGTTACTCTGGCACATCTGCCTTTACAGACACTAAATGTGAAACTTTCTTTAGAAGGATGGAAATAATCTGTCATTTCTTTTTCTTTCTCTGTCCTAGTAGAACTTGAGTTATGATATATGTCTAATTAAGAAAAAAAGAAATATCTGAACTGATGTGTCTTCTCTTTTTCTCTCCTTTCTAAAAAAAAATTCACCATTTAGTTCATTGTACATCATTTTCTTTCTTGATATGAAAGCAATACATTTTTTTTCTTTTCTATACTGTCGCTATATCACCAATGAGAAGTACTACATGATAATATGTGATCAATATATGATATTCCTTTATTATTTTTAAGTTTATACCATACAGGAAGTAACATACTATACAGACTATGAAAGTATGCCAAAACTTTGTCTTTGTGCATGACCTTTCTTTACAGTGATTTTTTTTATATTTTTGTCATAATCATAAACACAGATGACAGTTAATAGACACTACATGAGGTTAGATACCTTAAGTGACTGGCAACAGTCTCTCTCCATTGACATCTCCACTCGCCTGGAAACTGGTGCGGCCTTTGACTTGTTTCAGATATCTCACAGAGAATCTGAATTGAGAATAGGATAATTATGTTTATTTACCTAACATTATATTATTCCTCCATAGGTGATTAAAGAAATATGAAAGGAAATAATCTTAGTAGGAGAAAAGTATCTTTTTACACACAAGAATGAACTGATTAAAAAAAATAAAAAATAAAATAAAATAAAACAGTTGCTCATTACTTCTTCAATGACATACATAACTTGTAAATAAAGATTATCACGCACAACAGTCCTGTTTTTTAAAAGTGTATTTCCAATATTACAAAGAAGCATCTGATAGTAACAAGGAGATAATGCTACTAGCCTGGCAAAGGCTGTGTCGGATAGGTGCCCATACGTCACAGGGGCCTGACTGGCTGTCTTGAATTACATTGAGACTCTGGATGAATCAGAAACATGAAAGTACTTAGCTAGAAATTAAGACATGTTAAAAATCACTTTAGAATTATTATGCAAAAGATAAGGTTCCCTTTTATAACATAAGATGATTTTTTTTCTTATTTCATAAATGGATAAATTCCATAAAATCAACCAGTCAGGAGTGATTAACCATAGAACTCCATATGACTAACTGTGCCATTGCCAGTCTTTGTAGTAATCAGTGTTTATTATCACTGATACATTTACATGTGAGAAGCATGGGAGGCAGGCTCTCTTCAACATAGCCGACAGACTTTTTTTTTCCTTTTTAGTGCACTTAAACATTATTTAGAGTACTGGTGAATGAGCAATTCTGGTTCTAATTAGAAGCCTAATTACATAGCCATACCACCAAAATGGCTTTAAATTTTTATTTTATTTTATTTTTATTTATTGTCAATTTGGTGCCTGTTGCAATGCCTATGTCTGACACTGTCCAAATCACCCGTATATGTAAATACGAATGGGAATAATATACTTGTCCTTTTACTCAATCATAAACAATATCACCTTTTTTTCATACACTGTAAAGCATTTATGAATTTCAAAAGATTTTATAAATTTAAACTACATTTTTCTTTTTTTTCAGTCTCATGCAATTTGGATTTCCGAAATACCATAACATACAGTTTAACAGTATTTCAGTGTTGGGCCTGACCCAAAAAAGAGAGAGAAAAAAACAAATGGTTTATATATCATATCAGACTCGGACTTGCAGCTGTTCACTATTCAAGGACACTCATATTGTACAGGATTACAAGACAAAAAACATTCTAATTTATAACAAAAGAAATATAAATATTTGGATGATTATTTTTTCTTAGAAAAAGGATTCTATGACACTTTCAGAAAAGTACAGGTATACTGTACAACTGTTTTACTGCTCCTAAAATACCTTTCTTTTTGCTGAAAAGAGCCAAATCTTAAATTACATTACAGTAAATGGAATTTACATATATACATATGAAAAGTACCGTATGGAAGGTAAAGGCAAAGTTTAGAAGGATTTTATTTTACAAGGTTGATGAATAATGAACAAGTCTGGGAATGAGAAGGGCTAGAGTGATCAGATACACCTACTAATCACTATGATTATGAAAAGGGGGAAAAAAATTAAAGTAAGAATCTAAAGCTCTTTTCACATATCTAATTTTCCGAGTAAAAGATCAAAATGCCCATGTGTATGTTCGCCAGATTTGCATAAATCAAGTGGAAATTTTGGACTATTACAATGATTAACCTACAGCAATTAAAGATACATCACACTGACAAATTTCATATGTTTTCATGCATGTAATTTCAATTTTTTTCTCTTCTTTTCCTCCCGGTATAGTTTACAAAATCACTTGAAAACTATTTCCATTTGCTGCAGGTGGGAGATTCAAAGGTAAAAGTATAGAACAACTTTCTTTTCACTCTCACAGGGATCAGAGAATGAAATAATGCTGCACACATTGTCATGCTGATGCTGTTCCCCGCTGAGAGGAACACGACAGTACATGTTTTGCCTGAGGTCAACCAGCTGTGTGATAATGATGTAGACAACACACACATATGGGGACTCTCTCTCTCTCCTTCCTGAATTTTATCTATTTTTTTTTATTTGGTATTTGGAATATTATCATCAGCAATCATCACATTTCCTGGTACATTCCCCTAAAATTGAGAGTACCTTGAATTTCTTTTGCTAGTATTTAAGAAAAAACTATCATCAAGAGAGGAACACTTTTGACTTACAGTGAAGGAGGGAGATATGAGTCACGTATAAGTATTCTTGTAAATAAATAAATAAAGCACAGTTTTCGGAGTAGAAAAAAAAAAAATGCCACACTGATTTTCAGAGTGATGACATTAATTATACGTTACATATATACAAGTCTGGTTACATCTCTTCCTTTCAACAAGAATGGCTGCAATGAAAATTATTACAAGCTTAATTATTATGCTTGTTTCATATTACCAGAAAGAGGTTATTACTTTCCTCCTCTGGATTGATTTTCACATTACAGCTATTCTTGTATGTCATACATTATTGGTAATGCTACAATTTTCACATTTCCAGGATGATAATGAACTCCATAATGTAAATATTGTCATCACACTATCATAACTTTGTATCTGTGCTTTGATGCAATAAACTTCTTCCTCCCCATCTTTGTTTGCAAAAAGATGATGACTCTTCTCCTAATTGAAAGCAACATCTTTGTGGATTTTTAAAAAGACAGCAGACAGCTTCAGAAACCTACATTCTGTGAGTAAATAGCAAAGAAATTACTCACAACTTATATTTCTTTTTTGGCACTGTGAGCCACACTCACTCCTTCATGTGTAAAAATAAAACAATAAAACTAAGATATTTGGAAAGAAAAATATATCTGTGATATGATTCTATATTCATGAAAAGTAACTAGCAAATACTTTTGACATATTCTCCATGGTGCACATCATCATGTCTTGATAGCATGTACAGTAACAGTCACGAAATTTTAGATGAGGATGGCCACTCTTTTTTATGCAGTGTAACATAGCACATAATAGATAATTATATGTAGAAATGTTGCACTTGTATGCTTCTTTCATAAATATATAAATCATATATATACTCATGTTGTTCTGACCAGCAAGAAACTTTTATTTTTTGCTTGTGAAAGTGACCACCATATTAAAATAATGGAATGAGGGAGAAGGTTTATGAACCAACATGCCACAGTCCTCTCTCTCTCTCCTCTCTCTCTCTCTCTCTCTCTCTCTCTCTCTCTCTCTCTCTCTCTCTCTCTCTCTCTCTCTCTCTCTCGCTCTCTAACCATATGTTCTATTATGCACTTTCATATGCACACACACACACACACACACACACACACACACACACACACACACACACACACACACACACACACACACACACACACACACACACACACACACACACACACACACACACACACACACAATCTATTCAAAAGCATGACATACAAGTACGTAATCATCATACACCAAGAATGAAAATATGTCAATCAGCAGTTGAATTTAATCCATATGAACTTAAAATTTTCCCTTTTGTTTAAAAATATACTGTGTTGTCATGTGTCCTTTTTCTTGCTGCAGCTGTCTGCATCCTCTTTGAGTCATTCTAAGTAGATGTCTTCAATAGGGTAGGCGGTTTCAATGAATTTCTGGTAGAATCTTTGGAATGCTCGTCTGAAAAGGAAGAGACAATATCAAAATGTACCAAAGGTTATATCATTATCTTATATATATAAACATAAAACACTTCCACACTTCTACATATTCATGAATGCGTATATGCATATGTACACACGCACACACACACATGCACACGCACACACACGCACATGCACACACACACACACACACACACACACACACACACACACACACACACACACACACACACACACACACACACACACAAACACACAAATATACAATGTCAATGAACAAATTCAATACACACCCCACTGCTTCTGCAACTGGCCTCGTGCTCGTGTTGCTCCTGAAGACGTGGCAAGCAAAGCGCTGAATGGTTGGGTGTTTGGTGATGAAGCCAAAGTAACGATGGTCCTTAGGGTGGAAGGCGCAGAAGGAGACGTGCTTCAGGTGGTAGAAGTAGTCGTGGCAGGGGACATGGTTAGGCTGCGGAAAGGGATATATGTAAGGTGTTAAATGTTGTTTATATTATTGCTTGAAACAGGAAATCAAATTTATTGATCTGTATTTTTTTTTTTTTAGTTCTCTCATTTTGCATGTTTAATCAAATTTGATTTTTTACCAAATCTTTCAGTATACATAAAAAAAAGAAAAAAAGAAAGAAAGCAAAATATACTACTGGCTTCCTCTTAAGAATGGGAAATGGCAGCACACTTACAGCTGGTTTGCTCTTATCAACCATCCTTATGCCCTGATCTGACACCTCAAGAATGCAAGGATGAGGATGCTGTGCCGAGCCCTTATCTCCTGCAATCTTCCTCACTGCCTGGCACAACACCTGCTCAAAGCGAGAGAGACATTAGTGCATCTTAATCACTAAGAGTTATATAATCTTTCTTCATTATGCAAAAAAAAAAGAGGTTTCTGTGAATCAAGAATATATTTTCTCTATTGTACCGTCCCCACTGGTAACTATGTAGAGGTCATGCAAGTATTTTTATCAGGGTGGATTTAGTACCATTTCTGCCCAAATCAAGGGCAAGCAAAAATGTCCTAAAATACTATCTAATTTGTGATACATCTAACTTCTTTGCAGGCAACATTTTGTGTTCCATTTGATTATACCCAATCAAATCTCCACTTTAATCTAACATAATGATTTTCACTTCTCACTTGACGGTCTTAGGGTAAAATTATGTTTGTAGCTCTAATTAATTTTTTTTTTTTTTCAACTACACTCTTCATGTATGGGAATAACATGTTTAATGGTAATAATACAAAATGACAATTGAAAATCCAACTTGCAAACACAGTGAAAGAGTATTGCAGCTGTTCTAACCTATTCACCATTACTCAGGACCACTGTTGCAAACCTGTACATATATAAATTGTTGTAAAATTATTCATAAATAAACCATTGTAAGCCTAGTTATAAATAAACCACTATAAGCCTACATTATATATATATATATATATATATATATATATATATATATATATATATATATATATATATATATATATATATATATATATAATGTAAATCTGCTTGTTAATAAACTATGGTAAGCTTACACATATATAAACTTCTGTAAACCTATTCATACATATACACACAAGAAGAAAGTGCGTCGCACCTGGTTGCCCTTGTGACAAAGTGTCTCTATGGAGCCAAGGTAGTTGAGAAGGTACCTCTCCTTCTTGACCTTGGGGACTGTGGGGTCGAAGTCAGAGTAGTCGACATCAGTCACGTGGGCAGCTGGGAAGATCCCCTGTCGACCTGTTCGTAGGTTCACTCCTAAAAAAATAAATAAAAAATGAATAAAAAAAAAAAAAAATAATGATAATAAAAAAAAAAAAAAAAAAAAAAAAAAAAGTAAATTGTTAGGTGGAGTTTGAGGCATAGATATTAGGAATATGAATAAATCTTTAGAACATGGAACAAAATTAATTTATCCTCCTTTAAATGGACTAATCTTTAAAATCTTTCATGCCTGTTTGAATTTATAGAAGGAAATAATATTCAGATGAATGATCTTACAAAAAAATAGGCTAAAACAACAGACAAATAGATTATCTCATTGATTTACTACTATCACTGACTTTGTCCATTTCTCAAGTCCTCTACAGTTCTAACACATCTACAACTTTAATCTGATTGATTGACCTTCTTCATTGAGATCAAACCACCCAGCAACCATTCACACTCTCCTTTCCCCCAAAAAAAGAAAAAGAAAAAAACTTCGCCCTTGATTCTATATGAAGTCAACCCCATTCATCTTTTCCCCTGGTTCATTCATCACTCTCTCTCCGTCCACCTCTCACATTTCCTTTGAAAGTGACCGTCAATACCACCACCTCCCTTCCTCTTCCTTCATCTCCGGTTCTACTACCCCCCCCCCCAACGTTTTTTCTTCTTTTTTTTGCTTTATTACCACCATTACAACTTCTTCTTCTTCTTCCTGCTCCTGCTCCCCCTCTTCCTTGTCCTGGTCCTCCTTCTTCTTTTCTTCCTTGTCCCCCTCTTCATCTTTTTCTTTTCTTTTTCTTTTTTCTTCTTTTCTTCTTCTTCTTCTTCTTCCTCTTCCCCCTCTTCTTTTTCTTCTTTTTCTTCTCCTCCTTCCTCTTCTTCTTTCTTCCTCTTCTTCCTTCTCTTCCTCCTCTTCCTCCTCCTCCCTTTTCTTCCCCCTCTCTCCCCTCTTCTTATCCCCCTCCACTGACCTGCTCCTACTTCTAGTCCTCCGACTTCCCATTCTATCCTTTTCCTCCTAACTTCCTTCTCCCCTTTCCCTCCTCCCACTATTCCTCCCCTCCTCTTCCTTTTTATCCTTATCCTCTTCATCTTCATCTTCATCTTCATCTTCATCTTCATCTTCATCTTCATCTTCTCCTTCTTCATCCCTTCCTTCTCTCCTCATCTCTCATCCTTCCTCTCCTTCTCTCCTCTCTTCTTCTTCTTCTCCTTCTCCTTCTCCTTCTTCCATCTTCCTTCTCCATCTCTTCCACTTCCATCCATCCACTTCCTTAGGCCTCCCTTCTCCCCTTTCCATTCCCCATCCCCTTTGCAGTAAAGGTCATCTGCCTCCCTTTGCATATAGATAGGATTTCCTTCTCTTCTCCTCTCCTCCCTCCTCCTCCCTTCCTCCTCCTCTCCTTCCTTCCCTCCCCTCTCCTCCTCCTCCTTTTCCTCTATCTCCTCCTTCTCTCCCCTCTCCCTCACCTTCACACCAGAGGTCATCTGCCTCCTTCTGCACGTAGATAGGGTCTCCGATCTCAATCTCCACCTCGTCATGATGCCTTGGGATGAAGCGGTAGAGTCCCCGGTGCGTGGCCTCCAGGAGCTCCAGCTGGGGGAAGGGAATGCCTCCTGATGCGGGGGACATCGGGGAAAGGGAACCTGTTAGAGGGGAGTGGGAAAGGGGGGAAAAAGGGGGGGAATGGGGGAAGAAGAGAGGCATGAGGGATGTGGAAGATGAGATATATTAGTTACTTATGGCATTGTGGGTGAAAGGGTGCAAAGAAGAGAGAGTGGAAGGAGCACAAGAACCACACTTGAAATTACGTTTTTGAAAAGTGAAAGTATAATGACAATGGTAGAAGGTATCAAGCAACAAAACTGAACAAATAAGAACGCCATAATCAAATGATTAACATCAGTTCAATCTTTAATCCGGCAAACTTCTTTGCCTTGTTAAAATCAGGTAAACAGAAACATAGAACTGTCAAAAACCTTTCTTCTATTTGCCTCCTCCACCACTCCACACTTCCTCTCTAACTGGCCTGCCCCCTCCTACTCCACCTACTCCCCCATCATGAAAGACAGGCAATGCTGCCTTCATCTCCTGCCTTTCCCATGCAGTGCCTGCACACTAGGTTATCAGTATGCAAATGAGCAGCTGAGCAGAGTTGCCTACAGTAAGGAACTGTTGCTATTGTATCAGGGAGAGAGGAGAGGAGAGGGTAAGAGAGGGGAAGAGAGAGAGAGAGAGAGAGAAAGAGCGAGAGAGAAAGAGAGACAGAGAAAGAGAAAGAGAGAAAAGAGAGAGAAAGAGAGAGAGAGAGAGAGAGAGAGAGAGAGAGAAGAGAGAGAGAGAGAGAGAGAGAGAGAGAGAGAGAGAGAGAGAGAGAGAGAGAGAGGGGCAATAGACTTACAGTATCAGTGTATATATGTACTATGTATTTACATATGTCTGTGTTCATGTATTTACACTTTTACTCCTTTTCCCTTACATTGGGATCTGTTTCATTTCCATGCAAAGTGGCAGGAGGCAAAAGTCAATATTGAATATTTTCCTTTTCCTATTGAAAGTTCTCCAACGATATTTTCTTTGAGAAACATTTTATTTTATAAAAGAGTCTTTGAGAAGATTTTTGAAAAGGAAGAGAATGAAAAAGGAATATTGAGTTACTCTGAATAAATATATAAAACCTTCAAAGAATTTAATCTTACTCTACATAATGTTAGAATGAAAAATTCAACTCAACTCGAAAGAGGCTTTACAAATAACTCAAAAGATTGTGTGTTTGGGGATGATGGATTGCCACTTTCTATGCGTCATATGCCACAGGAAATGGATACCATTTCATTCCTCTATAATTATTCATTTTTATAATTACCCTCTCTCTCTTCCCCTCCCCTCCTCCCTCTCAATAAATTTTTGAAAACTGTAATTTTCACTGAATTCTCTTTGAAGGTTTCTGTGGCTGTTGGTGTTAACGTGTTTCTTCTTCAGTAGGGTTGTATTTTTCCTAAATGATTACCACTTACTGGGTGAATACCAGGTCTATTTAGAAAACTACCAATAACATAATACCAATGCTAATAACCTCCACCTCGAGTCTTAGGGCAACCAAAGCCCTACCTTAACCAGCCTCCTTACATATCTCCACCACACACACACCACCCATACTGACCCTATGCCGAGCACGTCCACCCACAGCCACCCCACATACACCCCAGCACAACCCATCACATCCACTATCTATCTATCCATACCCTTAACTACTCACCGGCCTACCCCAGCAACTACTCCACGACACTAATCCTATCCCTCAACCCTCAATCCCAAGTTATCTTGCCCTAACCCTATCACACATACCCTAAGCCCTGTGCGCTGTTATCCTGCTTTCACTCCTATTCTGCCACCTGTCAACTCTACACCCGAGAATCATCCCTACCTATCTACCCCCTATCTATCTATCTACCCCTACCCCTGCCTATCTACCCTTACCCCTGCTACTTTGTTAACCCCTTGCCTATCCAACCCCCCTTCCTGCCCTTCCCCCACTAACTTCCAGAAATCCAACCCTCTACCTATTCTCTCCCTTATTATCTACCTTCTACTTACTTACCCCCACTCCCTTCAGCCCTGTTTCTCTAGCTCTCTTCCTTACCACTCCCCATTTTTCTACACTACCCCTTTCATCACCTCTATCCTCTATCTCCCTCTTTCATCACCCCTATCCATCTACTAATCCTTCATTATCCTTACCCATCATGTCCCCCTCCACCAACCCTTTTCCCATCCCTAAACCAACCCTTTCTTTCCTTACCAACCCCCCTTACCCTCACCTCCCTCTCCATCCCCTCTATCCCTTTACCAACCCTCCCTCTGCCCCTCTACCCCCCCCCCCTCCATCATCCAAACCCTCCCTCTCCCCCTCTACCACCCCTACCCCTTTACCAATCACCCCTGCCCCTCTAACATCCCTTCCCTCTCACCAACCTCTCCACCTCCACCTCTCCCTCCCCCCTCCACCACCCCTTCCCCCTCCCCCTCCAGCACAGCACCCCTTCCCCCTCCCCCTCCAGCACAGCACCCCTTCCCCCTCCCCCTCCAGCACAGCACCCCTTCCCCTTCACCAGCCCTCCTCCCCCGCCCCTGAACTTACCATTAACGGTGGCCTGCGGTGACATGGACTTGGCCCCATCAGGAGAGTGCTGAGTCGAGTTTCCGGAGTCGATGTCGGTGTTGATCGGTAGTCGCAGTTCGGAGTCGGGGCTACTGCTGTCATCTGGAAGGGAGGGAGGGAGAGAGAAGGGGGGTTAGACTACGAGGAATGGGGGCGGGGGGAGGGGTGCGATGGCGGGTGAGAAGGTGGGTGGGTGAGGAGGGTGAAGCAATGATGGAGGTGGGGCTAAGAAAAGGTTGAAGCATGGGACTTATGCGTATAATCACCTGTATCTACGTACGCATGGACGCATGCACGGACGCACGCACGCACGCGCGAACACACCACGCACGCACGCGCGAACACACACGCACGCACGCACGCACAACACACACACACACACCCACACACACACACACACCCCAAACCACACACACACACACACACACACACACACACACACACACACACACACACACACACACAGATAAACGACAATACATGACGGCACACACACATAAACAGACAAGAATTTAGCAAAATACGTGTGAAAATAGAACACGATAGAAATATATGTTTTCGAATATTCAGTTACAGGAATTTAAACTGGAATGCATAATTCAACCAGAATAATTGACCATGTTACTTTCATTTATTTCTATTGAGGGGACGAGCCGTTAAAATTAAATAAACATTATTAAATATAAATCACGTTATGGGAAAACTTTAGAGAGAGAGAGGGGAGAAAAGAGGAGAAGGAGAAGAGAGAAGAGAAGAGAGAGAGAGAGAGAGAGGAGAGAGAAAAAGAGAGGAGAGAGAGAGAGAAGAAGGGGAGAAAGGGGGGAGAAGAGAGGAGAGAGAGAGAGGAGAGAGAGAAAAGAGAAGAGAGAAAGAGAGAGAGAGAGGAGGGAGAGAGAGAAAAGAGAGGGAGGGGAGAGTGAGAGAGAGAGGAGAGAGAGGAGAGAGAAGAGAGACAGAGAAGAGAGAGAGAGAGAGAGAAGACGAGAGAGAGAGAGGAGAGAAGATGAGAGGAGAGAGATGAAGAGAGAAGAGAGAGAGGAGAGAGAGAGAGAGGGGGCGGGGGAGAGGAGAGGAGGAGAGAGAGAGAGAAGAGAGAGAGGAGAGAGAGAGAGAGAGGAGAGAGAGGGATGAGAGGAAAGGGGGAGAGAGAAACTAGAGAAATAGAAAGAGGGGAGAGGAAGAGAGAGACGAGAAGAGGAGAGGGGGAAGGAGAAGGAAGAGAAGAGAGAAGAGAGAGAAGACGAGAGAAGAAAAGAGGAAGAGAAGATGAGAGGGAAAAAGGGGAGAAAGGGGAAAAAAAAAAGGGGGAAAAGGGGAAAGGAAAAAAGAGAAAGAAAGGGGGGAAAAAGGGAAAAAAGACACGGAAAGGAAAAAAGGAGGGAAATGAAAGGAGGAAGAGAAGAGCTATCCTATAGCAAAACTTTTTCCCGGTCGAAATTTGTTTTTTAAAAACCCCTTACTACCCCCTGGTGCATGCCCTTTTCCCTTTCCAAAACACCTCTTCCGCTTTCAAAGAATTTATCTACTGTTTCTATTTCCTTTCATCGCATTATTAAACTTCCCTCTTTTTCACTATTTTTCTTTTACCTAAATTCCCCCCCCCTTTTCCCTTTCTCTCTGTCTGTCCTATCCTCCTTTTTCTTCTTCACATCTCCCCCTTCTCCCTCTGAATCTTTTCCCTTTCCCTGCCTTCTTTTCTGCGTCTGTTTTCTCTTCTTTTTTCTTAAATTTCCCCTTCCCCCGTCTGTTTTTTTTTGGGCCCTTTTTTGCCTTGTGTTGTTTTTCAAATCGTTTCTCTTCTTTTTTCCTTGTTTTTTTTGGGTTGTCGTGGTGTTGTTGTTGTTGTTGTTTTTGTTTTTGTGTTGTTTTTTGGTCGTGTTTTGTGTGTGTGTGGTTGTGTGTGTGGGGGTGCGTGCCGGGGGGGTTTCGTGGTGTGGGGGGTGTTTTGTGTGGTTTGGGGTGTGTGTGTGTGTGTGTGTGTGTGTGTGTGTGTGTGTGTGTGTGTGCGTGCGTGCGTGCGTTGTGTGTGTCTGTGTGTGTGTTTGTCATTTACTGTATTTCCGTTGACTCCCCCTCCATGTATTCATTTTAATCCATTAGTATCTCGCAGCGCCCTTCTCTTCCTTTTGTCATTTTACTCTCTCTCTCTCTCTCTCTCCCTCTCCCTCTCCCTCTCCCTCTCCCTCTCCCTCTCCCTCCTCCCTCTCCCTCTCCCTCTCCCTCTCTCCTCCCGCCAAAATACACTTTCCAAACAAAACCCTCCTTTAAATTCCAAATAAAATTCGATCCGAGTTTAATTCCAAACACGAATCCCTCGCCGATCGCACAGGCTACCCTAATTCTCCCCTCTCTCCTCCTTCCCTTTCTCTTTCTCCCTTCCCCTCTCTCCTCCCTCCCTTTCTGTCTTTCTTCTCTTTCCCTTCCTTTCTTTTCCCTCTCTCCCACATTCTTTTTCCACTCCAGTTTCCCTCTCTCCCTTCCTCCTTCACTGCCTTTTCCCTATCTCCTTACCTCCCTCTTTCCTTTCCTCCCTCCCTCTTTTCCTCCCCCTCTTTCCTTTCCTCCCCCTCCTTCCTTTCCTCCCTTCCCCATCGCTTCCTTCCCTTAATATCATCCCTTGAATACTTGCCTACGTAACTTTTAATAAACCATTACCAACATGACCGGTGGGTGTGTATATAAACACATTTTCCTCCCTTTCCCTTTCATCCGGGCACTTTGAGATCAAGACCCCGGATGAGCTCGGCTGTAAACAAGGCGGGTCGATTGAAATGACCTCGCCTTGGCTGCTCGGCGTGTGGTCAAGGCGAGAGGGCGAGGGAGAGGGGGAGAAAGGGAGAGGGAAGAGAGGGGAGGGGGAGGGGGAAAGGGGAGAGCGAAGAGAGGGGAAAGAGCAATGAGAAGGAAAGGTGGGCGAGGCTTGGGGAAAGGGCGGTGAGAAGGGATGGGAGGGGATAGAGGACAGGGGAGAGGGAGAGGGAATAGAGGGGAAAGGGCGATGATAAAGGGAGATGGGGGGATAGGGGAGAAGGGAGGCGAAAGGAAGGGAAAAGGAGAGGAGAGAGAGGGGTAAAGGCCGTGAGAAGGGAAGATGGGAGGGAATAGAAGATAGGGGAATGGGAAAGAGGAAGAAGGGAGAAGAGAGAGATAACAGGATGACGGGCAAAGGGGAAGAGAGAGAGAAAGGGAGAGTATAGGAGGAGAGGGGAAGACGCGATAGGAAAAAAAGGGACATCAAGAGAAAGGAAAAAAAGATAAAGGGTGGGATTGGGTAAAGAGCAAAAGAACATAGGAACGGAAGGGTGGAATGAGGAGAGAGAGTGAGAGAGAGGGAGAGGTAGGTAGGAGTCGCGAGCATTGGGGAGAGAGGTAAGAGGGGTAAGGGGGGGGGGGGGCACGAGATAAGGAGTAGGGGATGGGTGGCCTCTCGGACGAGGCAAGAGGTAGGGGGGGGGGGGCGCTCAGCCGAAGTAAGGGGGGAGGGAGGGAGCGCTCGGGGGGGAGGGGGCACTGAGAGAGGGTAATTGGGAGAGGTTTACCGGTCGTTATGGGTCGTATCTGTTGGGATCGGTGTACATGGCTTTACGTGCACATAGTAAACACACGCACACACACAGCATACACTTACGTACAAGGGATCCATAAACTGGATACAAGCACATACATATGCAAACACTCCCATGCATGTAAAATATACATACATACTCAAACATATATAAATATTCAAGCGCAAAGGAACAAGCACATATCAAAACAAACATACAAACAAATGCACACACACATACACAGGCAAACAGATAGATATACATATACACGCATGTACACACACACACACACACACACACACACACACACACACACACACACACACACACACACACACACACACACACACACACACACACACACACAAACAAAACACACCACACACACACACACACACACACACACACACACACACACACACACACACACACACACACACACATACACACACACACATACACTAAACGAGAAGTTCTTATGGATGATAAAACCCCAGGCAGCGTGCCAAAACCACACGTGGCACTCTTCACACTTTTCATGGCACTCGCCGTATCATTCGTGTCTCTCTCCTCCTTCTGTTTGTCTGTCTCTGTGTCTCTCTCTCTCTCTCTCTCTCTCTCTCTCTCTCTCTCTTCCTCTCTCTCTCTCTCTCTCTCTCTCTCTCTCTCTCTCTCTCTCTCTCTCTCTCTCTCTCTCTCTCTCTCTCTCTCTCTCTCTCTCTCTCTCTCTCTCTCTCTCCTCCTTTAACTGCCTCTCTGGACAAATATTTACTCTACGGAAGAATGAAATTGTCCCAACAAAGACACAATTTACGAAAGAGAGAAAGAAAAAGAGACATAAAAAAAAACAAAAACCAAAAATGAAATCAAAATGAACAGACTCATTCTCTGCCTATCCTTTCCTCCACCTCATAATCCCCGATCCTTTCTCATTTCCTCTATCCCCCTGGTTTATTATTGTTCTTCCTCTTCTCTTCAAGGGCCCCCCCCACCCCCCCTCGCCTCCGTCATGTCGTATAACTTTAATGCCAGTGTTGATAATCCCCCCCCCCCCCCCCCCCCGACGCCAGCTTGGAACCGAACTTTGGAACCTGGAATTTTTTTGAACTTTGGAATCGGGAATTTGGCAACTTTGAAGCCTCGAATTTTTGAACTTTTGGAACCA
>NC_051388.1:6319141-6321641 GCF_015228065.2 Penaeus monodon
TCTCTCTCTCTCTCTCACTCTCTCTCTCTCTCTCTCTCTCTCTCTCTCTCTCTCTCTCTCTCTCTCTCCTCTCCCTCTCCCTCTCCCTCTCCCTCTCTCTCTCTCTCTCTCTCTCTCTCACGGTAATAACTACAGCAATTCAGGGTGAGCACTTTGTGTTTCTTCATTGCATTTTTTTCTCATTTTCTAAAGATTATCAATTATAAATTCAGAATAAGCGATATACATATGATACACACATATATCAATTACAGGAAGACAAATTTTCTATAATAACATTAAGATACACCTTTACGTTTATATTCATGCTCTCTGCTATCCGCTGACGTCAGGTAACGGTTTCTTTGAACCATTGCAGAGGAGGGTTCAGAATCTGGTCGAAACATAAACGAAATTACAAACCTGAGACAAAGGGATTCAATCCTGGAATTTATTATTATTTATTTTCATTCATACGACAAAGAAAGGTATTCATTTCATCTATTTACGGTTTAAAGTGAGATCTATTTTCATGAGTTGGGATTTATTTTCATATATATATATATATATATATATATATATATATATATATATATATATATATATATATATATATATATATATATATATATATATATATAATATTGAGTTGTGGACGGAAGGGGGGGGTTACCTTTCAGAGTGCGGAGCATCCGTGCTATCTGGGCGCGCCTTATCCTAAAGAGCATTACTTTTGATGCAAAAGAAAGAGAAAGGAAATGGATTTTGGATAATGCAAGGGCGAAAAGACGTTAAAAAAATAGGTAAGGAAAGGGGAGAAAAGAAAAGAAAAATAAACAATTAAGACGTAAAAAGAACACATCAATTTGAGACACATACGAGAACCAATGAAAATTGTAAACAAACAAGTAAAAACAAAGAGAGACAAATCATTCAGTACGGAAGAGGGAGGTGGGGGAGAAGGGAGAAGAAATGAGGGAAATATAAAGAGGAGACTGAATATAGAAGAAAATGACATGAAGAAGAGGCGAAAGGGGAGAAGGGAATCAAGAAGAAACCTTATATTTGGTAGAGGAATAATGCTCAAAGGCAGAAGAATGAGAATGGTGGAGAATGAATACTAAAGAAAAAAATATGGACAGTTGGAAAAGGAGGAGGAGGAGGAGGAGGAGGAGGAGGAGGAGGAGGAGGAGGAGGAGGAGGAGGAGGAGGAGGAGGAGGAGGAGGAGGAGGAGGAAGGAGAAGGAGAAGGAGAAGAGGAAGGAGGAAGGAGAAAGAGGAGGAGGAGGAGGAGGAGGAGGAGGAGGAGGAGGAGGAGGAAGAGGAGGAAGAGGAGGAGGAGCAGCAGCAGGAAGAAAAAGAAGAAGAAGAAGAAGAAGAAAAAAGAAGAAGAAGGGGGAAAAGAAGATGAAGGAGAATAAGAGAGGGAAGAAGAGGAGGAGGAAGATGAAGGGGAGGAGGAGGAGGAGGAGGAGGAGGAGGAGGAGGAGGAGGAGGAGGAGGAGGAGGAGGAGGAGGAGGAGGGGGAGGAGTAGGAAGAGAAGAAGAAGAAGAAAGAAGGAGAAAGAAGGAGAAAGAAGAAAGAGGCAAGATAAGAGGAAGTGGAGGATGAAGATGAAGTTGATGATGATATGATGATGATGATGATGATGATGATGATGATGATGATGATGATGATGATGATGATGATGATGATGATGATGATGATGATGATGATGATGCGGGGGAGGAGAAACACGAAGAAGAAAAAGGAGAAGAACGAAGAGAAGAAGACGAAGAAAAAGAAAAGGGAGAAGCATAAGTAGAAGTAGAAGAAAAAGATGATGATTATGAATATCAAAAAGAAAAGGAAGAACAAGAAAAAAAAAAAAGAGAACAAGAAAAAAAAGAGAAAAAGAACAAGAAAAAAAACAAGAAAAAAAAGAAAAAAAAGGAAAAAAGAACAAGAACAAGAAAAAGACAAAGAAGAAGAAGAAGAAGAAGGAGAAGGAGGAGGACCAAGAGGACGAAGAGAATGATCTCCCGAGTCTGAAGGGTGGAACAAGAGGAGTGAGTGAACAAAGGAAAACAAAGGTTAAGAGAACTGAATAAAAGGAGGAAGAGCAGAAGCAGAGGAGGAGGATGAGAAGGACAGGGAAGACACGGAGGAGGGAGAAGAGGAAGAAGAGGAAGAAGGGGATGAGGAAGAAGAGGAAGAAGGGGAAGAAGGGGAAGAGGAAGAAGAAAGACAGTAAAGAAGAGGAAGAAGGAGAAGAGGAAGACAAAAGACAGTGGAGAGGAAAAGAGAAGAAAGAAGAAAGGCAGTGAAGGAGAGAAAGAAGGAGAAGAAGAAGGAGAGAAAGAAGGAGAAGAAGGGGAAAATGAAGAAGAAATATTATGAAGAAGAGGAAGGAGATGAAGAAAGGAAGTGGAAAAAAGGAAGATGAAGGAGAGGAAGAAGAAGAGAGATTATGAAGAAGAAAGGAGAAGGGAAGAAGAAAACAGACAGAGAAGAAGAAGTAGAAGGAGAATAAGAAGAAAA
>NC_051388.1:6334141-6336641 GCF_015228065.2 Penaeus monodon
ATGCAACGGATGAAAAAAAAGTCTCAACACACACAAACAAAACATTGCAATTCAAAGCAGTCTCTTGGGAGGGTATGAAAATAATCTAAAAAAATATCGGTTGCAAAAAAAATATAGAAGCTTATGTAGCAAGTAATGATACGTTATTAAATCATTTTAGCATTACACAAATCCTAATGATATACTGCAATGATAATGTAATGATGTTGGCATGATATACGAAAAAAAAAATCTCCCAAAATTGCACAAGTAAACCTTGAACTAAAATATTTCTGAGCCGTTACATGAAAAATAGAACTTTGAAAAAAAAAAAAAAAAAAAAAAAAAAAAAAAACATCCACACATCGAATCGTTAAACCAAAGAAAAGATAAAATGAAAAAAAACTCGAAATACACATTCTTTCTATCGCTTCTAAAAAAAAGTCCAGTGAAAAGAAAGAGAAAAAAATATCTTTCAAATATTTCTAAATCATTCCCCATACTCTCAACCATAAAATATTTCCCGTTATCTTTATCGCTCGCTATAGTTACGTCATCCTGGTGTGACGTCATCATGGCTGGCGTTGAAAAAGGTTCCAAACATGATTTTTTCGCTTATTTGTTTATTTATTTAATTCATCCTCTTTTCTTTTCATCTTTATTCTAGTTCTTCTCTACGTTATTTATTTATTCTGCTATTTTTCTTAATTTCTGCTTTGCTGTTCTTTCGTCTATCTACTAATCTTATTATCATTTTTTTTTTATTTTTGGCATAATCTTCTTAGCTCTCCTCTTTCCTTCCTTTTCCTCACCTAACATCTCATTTTCTTGTCTATCCACATTTTCGCGCACTTTCCTTCTTTCCCTATTTTTTTCTTATATTCCTGTCCCTCTGGATCATTATTCCTTCTATCCTTCCTATTCATTATTCATTATCTTAAATTCTGATCTATTTTCCTCCTTCCTCACCCTATTAGCCTCATTCTTTTTCCTACTTTCTCCCGCATATTCCTCACTCTTTCCCTCATTTTCCTTCCATAGTTCTCATAATTGTCTTACTTTTTCATGCCCATTTCTCATTTTTTTCCTCATTTTTCTCGTCCCTATTCTTACACTCATTTTCTTAACCCTATTTCTCATTCCATTCTCATTTTCCTCATTCCAATTTTCTCTCCCATTTCACCATTTCCTCTTTTCTAATTTCTATTTCTCATTCATTTTTATTTTTTTTTTCGATTTCCTATTCCTTTTACCATATTTTTTTTATACTGATATTCCCTTTTCCTTTTCTCATTTCTATTCCACATTATTTATCATATCCTTTGTCCATTGTTCGTATCGTAGTCCATTTTCCTTTTCCAATTCTAATTCCCATTAATTTTTTTCTTCCCATTCCCCATTTTTTCACTTCCTATTCTCATTCCTCTTCCCTAATCTGTATCCCCCATTAGCTTTCTCATTCCAATATCCAATTATTTACTTCCTATTCCCATTTCTCTTTCCTAATCCCTATTCCTGATTATTCTTTTCCCTTCTATTTCCTCAATTTACTTGCTATTCTCCTTTCCCCTTTTCTAAATTCTATTCTCTATTAATTTTCTCATTTACCTATTAACCCTTTTTTTTAAAATCTAATTACCTTTCATTATCCCATTTTCTATTTCACACTCACTTTCTCATAACCTATGCCCTTCCTATTTCCTTTTTTCCACTCATTTTCTCATCCCTACTCCCCATTTCCCCATCATTTTCCTACTTTCCACTCATTTTCTCATCCCTACTCCCCATTTCCCCATCATTTTCCTACTTTCCACTCATTTTCTCATCCCTACTCCCCATCATTTTCCTACTTTCCACTCATTTTCTCATCCCTACTCCCCATCATTTTCCTACTTTCCACTCATTTTCTCATCCCTACTCCCCATCATTTTCCTATTTTCCACTCATTTTCTCATCCCTACTCCCCATTTCCCCATCATTTCCCCTCCTTGTTCTCCTTCCCTTCTTCCCCGCGGCTTCAGTCAGCTGCCCCGCCGCCGAGAAACTTCTAGAAGGTCGCTGGCGCTGCACCTAACTTGCTTGCCTGGTTTTTCGTTCCTTTTCGATCTAAATTCATTTGTAAAGTTGAAGTCTTGATGTGAATTTGAACAATATAGTCTTGATTTGATTATATATATATATATATATATATATATATATATATATATATATATATATATATTATGTAACACTACACACAACAAACAACAATACTACAATATCACAACACAATATTTATATATATATATTATTTTTTTATTTTTTATATTATTTTATTTATTATTATTTTTTTTTTTTTCCCGATCTCCATAAGGTCTCAGTTTGAATAAATTTGAAATGGGATATTTCTGAGATGAAATGGAAAGAAACGAGGGAACGAAGGAAAAAATAAATGCAAAATCATAAAATAGCCAATAAAGCATTGCAATAACCCCCCCCCCAAAAAAAAAAAAAAATATCACAAAAAAAAACTATAAAAAAA
>NC_051388.1:6344141-6346641 GCF_015228065.2 Penaeus monodon
TTTAGTAAAGCTGCGAGAGGCCTAATGAATATTAATATATATGGATATGTTTATATAAATTCATATTTGTTTAATTTATATATGTTTAATTTACATAAGTTTATCTCTCTCTCTCTCTCTCTCTCTCTCTCTCTCTCTCTCTCTCTCTCTATATATATATATATATATATATATATATATATATATATATATATATATATATATATATATATATATATTTACACAAGTTTATATGTTTATATGAATTTATATATACAGATATGTTTATATAAATCTAAATATGTTGAATTTACAGTCTATATATGTTTATCCACAAAGATATATGCATATATATTTATCTGGTAGATATGTATTCATCTATCTGCTCATCCAATAGATATACATATATGCAATTTTAACAAACCGGCCGATAGATAATTGTATATACAGCAAAAAGCAAACACAAACACAGACAATCACACAAGACACACAAACAAAAACAAACAAATAAAAAATAAACATATAAAAACATACAGATACCAACACAGACACAGATACAAACAAACACAGATACACAAAAACACATATACACGCACCTACGCACATACACATATAGACAGACAGACCGAGTTTGTGAGGAACGACGGAGAGAAAGAGAGAAAGGAGAAAAAGAAGCAAGAGAGAGAGAGAGAAAAAAAAAGACAGAACAGGGATGGAGAGAGGAAAAAGTGGAGAGGGACAGAAAAAAAGAAAAATAACGAATATGAAGTAAAAGAAAACTCAAAAGAAAAGAAAACAAGAAAGGGGAGATACGAGGTTAAAAAAAATAAAAAAAAAGGGAGAGAGAGATAAAAAAAAAAGAGATTTAGGATTAGACTAAGCCAGAAAAAGGAGAAACGAAAGAAACAAATAACGAACAAAGAACGAATAACATCAAAGGATAAACCAACAATATTAGAAGAAGGAATAAAAAGGAGGAAAAATCCGGACGCAGATAAAGACATAAAAACTAAAGGCAAATCAGCCATTTATAAGCTAAGTATGAGGGAAAGAGACATAATAGGATGAAAGGAAACAAAAGGAATGGGAAAGGAATATGAGAGAAGGAGCGATGATAGTTCAAAGGAAACAAAGAAAGAAGAAAGGAAGGAGAGAGATGAAGCGGTAATAGGAAACAAAAAAAATAAGAGAAAGAGCGATAATAGAAGCGAAAGGAAGCGAAAGAGAAAGATAGGATAAACAAGGAAAAAATAAGTAATAGATGATGGGAATTGGAAGGCGGGCAATAAAAAAACTTAGAAAAGAATAAAAATAGGCAAAAGAGAAGAAGGAAGAACTGGAAAAGAATGAGAGAGAGAAAATCTGAAAAGAAACACGAGAGGAAGAATAAAAGAATCGAGGAAAAGGGGTTGCAAACGAATAAAGAAAGGAGGAAGAAAGAAATGGGAAAATAAGACAATGGGAGAGAGAAAGAACTCTCGAAGAACAAACATAAAAGCGAAGAGAAATGGAAGACTGAAGAGGAACAGGAATAAACGGAGAGAAGAGAAAAGAAAAGAAGAAAAGATAGAGAAGAAATTTATGAGAAAGAAAAAGATGATGACAAAGAAAAAAGACGCAGAAAATATGAAGGGGAAAGTGCAAGAAGAAGAAAAAGAAGGAGGAGGAGAGAGAGAGAGAGAGAGAGAGAGAGAGAGAGAGAGAGAGAGAGAGAGAGAGAGAGAGAGAGAAGAGAGAGAGAGAGAGAGAGAGAGAGAGAGAGAGAGAGAAAGAGAAAGAGAAAGAGAAAGAGAAAGAGAAAGAGAAAGAGAGAGAGAAAGAGAGAGAGAGAGAGAATAACAATGAAAAAAGGGAATAAAAGAAGGAAGAGGATCATAAACCAACAAGCTCATTCGAATGCCAGAGACGCCCCCACGCCCGCGGAGAAGGCGAAATGACATCGGCTCTCAGTGGCCAATTTATGCAACTCTTTTTTCTTAGACCGAGAGGAGGAGGGGGGGGAGGGGGAGGAGGAGGAGGGAGGGAGGGGGAGGAGGAGAAGGGGGGGAGGGAGAAGAGGAGGAGGAGGAGGAGGAGGAGGAGGTAGAGGAAGAGGAGGAGGAGGAGGTGGAGGAGGGTAGAGGAAGAGGAGGAGGAGAGAGGAGGAGGAGGAGGAGGAGGAGGAGGGGGGAGGAGGAGGAGGAGGAGGAAGAGGAAGAGGAAGAGGAGGAGGAGGAGGAGGAGGAGGAGGAGGGAGAGGGGGGAGGAGGAGGAGGAGTAGGAGGAAGAGGAGAAGGAGGGGGAGGAAGGGGAGGAGGAGGAGGAAGAGGCAGGGAGAGGGGGAGGAAGGGGAGGAAGGGAGGAGAGGAGGAGGAGGAGGGGAGGAGGAGGAGGAGGAGGAGGAGGTGGAGGAGGAGGTAGAGGAGGAGGAGGAGGAGGGGGAGGAAGAGGAGGAACGAGGAAGAGGCAGGGAGAGGGAGGATGATGATGAATAACGAAAGAGACAAAGAATAATGGAAGATAACGAAGATTAATGAAAGCG
>NC_051388.1:6351641-6360053 GCF_015228065.2 Penaeus monodon
GAAAAATGAACGAGAGCATTCCGTTCTATCGCTCGGTGTTTCTTACAAGAGATTTTGACGAATAACTCCGCTGGCTGCTTGCAATGGCACTCGAGGAAGGGAGGGAGGGAGGGGGGAGAAGGGAGAGGGATAGGGAGGGGGGGAGAAGGGAGAGGGATAGGGAGGGGGGAGAAGGGAGAGGAATAGGGAGGGAAAAGAAGGGGAGAGGGAGAGGAAGAGAGAGAGGGAGAGGGAGGGAGGAGAAGGGAAAGGGAGAGAAAGAGAGAGAGGGAGAGGGAGGGAGGAGAAGGGAGAGGGATATAGAGGGAAGAAAAGGGAGAGGGAGAGGGAGAGAAAGGGAGGATGAGCGAGAGGGAAGAGAATGGAGAGGGAGAGAAGGAGAGAGAGAGAGAGAAGAGAGAGAGAGAGAGAGAGAGAGAGAGAGAGAGAGAGAGAGAGAGAGAGAGAGAGAGAGAGAGAATTAGATAGAAAAGAAAAAAAATATCCATTAACAAAACTCAACCCACACATACATCGTCCAAAAGCGAAATAAATGGAGCTCACAGAACCCAGCACCGCCGTAACCCATGCATAAACATCGCCATCGTCAACATACGTGCTCAATAACACACGGTAACACTCACATACACGAACACACACACACACACACACACACACACACACACACACACACACACACACACACACACACACACACACACACACACACTCACACAAGCAACCAAGAGAGACGAGAGAAAGAAAGCGTTTGTACATCCAAAAGCCATGATTTGAATTGCATGATGTCACGGGCGGGAGAGAGAGAGGAGAGAGAGAGGGGACAGATGGGAGATAGGGAAGAGGAGAAGAAGGAGGGGAGAGGAGAGAACAATGAGTGAGAGAGAGATAGGGGATAGGGGAGACAGCAGAACAAAGGGAGAGAAAATAAAGCGGAGACAGGGGAAGTGTCAGGAGAGAGATGAAAGGGAGAGAGGAGAGAGAAAAGAAGTAGGGAAAAAATGACAACCCAGCACAGGCGTAATTTCATAATACTATACGAATTTCTCCCCTTTTCCCCCTAATTTCCATCTCCTTCCAAACCTCCCACTGACTCTCCCCTCCCTTCCCCTATCTCCTACCCCCCCTCTCCCTCTCCTTACCCCCTCCCTTCTCTTTACTTACTATCGGTGTTGCCAAACAATGTGTCCTCAAAAACAAGACAGGAAAACGCCTGTCTGGGCTATCCTACCTTCCACAGAGAATAACACCAGAGGAGGCTTTCTTGGTTTCCACAACTCACCCAAAATGTCAAGTATTCGCGACCCTGTGCAACATCTGTGCAATTATCTGCAACATCACGTGGTTACAGCAACTCGCATAATTTCAAATATTCGTGGCACACAATTATTTACAATACTGGACGATCATGGTAGCCTGCATCATCATGTAGGGTAGGATCGTGAACAACTAGATGAACAATACAAGTTCACGAGAACACCTGAGGCCAACAAGGTGTGGCACAACCGTAACAACCACAACAAACCCACACCTGGACTGCGCCACTCCTAACCCTGAGCTTGTTATGGCAAAATCTATACACTCTTTCTCTTCCTACGCATAAGGACTAAAGTAGTATAGTTTTCGCCGAAAGGGAGAGGTAATGCGATGAAGAATAAAGAGTGGAAGAAGAAAACAGAGATCTTCGTGCCAGCTGCCATATGTCAACGTGACAACCTGTATTCATTCTCCTGTCACCACTAACTGCATGCCATCTAACCACTTTTATGAATAACGCCATCAATCATATACAGCCATGATGAACGGTACTAAGGCACAAAGACATTATCGATTACTTCTCTTACCTAATTATCAGATAATTCCATCACACCTGAACACACTGCAATAACCAGCTTGCAACTAATATCCCTGCAACACCTGTTCGGATGCCATCACCTGTTTTCTTTCGTGACAAATGTGCAACGCAACGATCGTACTGGTCTTCGTGTACAGTAACTCTGAAGAGAATTAGTAACGAGAACTCACGTGATTGCAGGTTCAGGTCGCGACGCAATTATACAGGTACACGTGCTTTGTTGCTTTCTTGCCCGGCAGCTGTTGCCTGTCTCCCTCCGCGCACTGACGACTCGCGAGAGAGAGAGAGAGGAAAAAAAACGTGTTTTCGAGAAGTTTCACGGGGGTGGGAATAGGGGATAAACAACACGAGGGAGAAGGGAAATGAACAGTCACGGGGGAGAAAACAGGAGGAAGAGGAGGATGAAAAGGAGAGGAAAAAAGAACAAGGGAAGGCGAAGGGAAGGAGAAGACCGTCTCGCCATCCGGGGCGCCACACGAAAACACCTCGATTTTCTCACTGTCTGCTTTCCACTTTCCTCCGCGAGACGGCATCGGAGGAGGCGCTGCCCCTCCCGCCCTCAACCCAGGACCTCTGTGTCGGCCCCTTCTCAGCGCCTCTCCTTACCTTGGGCTCGAGACGACCTGCTTCAGGCTTTCACAGGGGGCGACGGGCGTCCTCTGCTCCCATGGCTTCCGAAGGCGGCCTCCTCGCGCGCCCCACGACCCTGGCGGTGGAGGGGAGGAGGTGGAGGAGCAGGTGGAGAGGGCGGGAACGCGTCCACCAGCATCCGAGACACCATGGAGCGAGGAGGAGGAGGAGGAGGAGGGGAGGGAGGGAGAGGATCAGGAGGGGCGTGGGTGGAAACCGAGGGCGTGGGCGGCGCACTTGCAGCAGCGGATGCAGGAGTGAACATACGGCGGTGCGTGGCGGGAGAGAGGCGAGTGTGGCGATGTGAGCGCCAGCGAGGTGTGTCTCGGCGACTCACACGCTCCGGGCCCCACGAACCGCGCACACACACACTGGCCGTCCCACGCCTCTCTCTCCCTCCCTCTCTCTCTCCTTTCCTCCTCTCTCTCTCTCTCTCTTCTTTCCTCCTCCCCCCTCTCTCTCCCTTCTCTCTCCTTTCCTTTTCTCTCTCTCTCCTTTCCTCCTCCCCCCCCCCTCCTCTCTCTCTCTCTCCCCTTCCTCCTTCTCTCTCTCTCTCTCTCTCTCTCTCTCCTCTCCTCTCTCTCTTCTATATATAATTATATATATATATATTATTATATATTATATATATTTTATTATATATACTTATAATATATTCTATATATATATTATATATATATATTCTTTATAATTCTATATATATTCTCTTGTCTATGCACCATTACCCCCTCTCCTCTCTCCACCTCTCTCTCTATGACACCTTCCTTTTCCCTCTCCGCTCTTCTCTTCTGTTCTGTTCTCTTCCCTTCCTTTCCCCTCCTCTTCCCTTCTCTTCTCTTCTCTTCTCTCCTTCCTTCCTTCCTTTCTCTCTCTCTTTCTTTCTATTTTCTTTCTCTCTCTCTCTCTTTCTCTCTCTCTCTCTCTCTCTCTCTCTCTCTCTCTCTCTCTCTCTCTCTCTCTCTTTCTCCTCTCCTCTCCCTTCTCTCTCCTCTCTCCCCGATGTACGTCCTCCTCCTTCCTCACATTGTCTGTCTCTCTACCTCTCGGCCTCCCTTTCCCTTCCCCCTCCCTCTCTTCCCTTATTCCCTCTCTCCCTCGCCTTATTTCCTCCACCCGCACTTTCTCTTTTTTTCACCTTCTCCCTCCCTCCTCTATCGATTATTTCTGCCTCGGCCGCTCCATCAATCCAACCAGGCTTCACATCACACCAGAGACGTGCCCTTAGGAAGCAACATGCCCTCCCCAGCGCGACCAGAAGCGGGGCAGAAGCGATGTCAGGAACCAAGCATGTAGCAGCAGAAGGGAAACCGAGTGTGTTAAAGAAGCGCCGTTTTCTATGATGCATGAAGGCCGCTCCTGGGCATGCGCAGGGGGGACCCAACGCCTTGTCTCAGCTGCTCGGTTTTGCTGCTGCTGCTGCTGCTGCTGTCTTTAAAGGTCTTGAGAAGGGCGGAAGGGAAGGAGGAGAGGAGGATAAGACGTTGTATTTATTTGTTTGCTCTATTTATTCGTTGGTTCGATCACCTTCGTGCCGTCTTTCCGGCTTGTCGTAAATTCGTGTTTCGCAATTCCCTCTCTCCGTCTATTCTCTCTCGTTCGTCCGCGATCTCGTCCTTCGTAATATCATCCGTGACTATCTTTCGTCGGGATCTCGCGCGGGGTAACTTAACCTTTCGTAACTTCGCCCTTTTTTCGCACTACTGTCCCTCCCGCTTTCGTAATACAATCACGAAAGACGCCGCTTGTCGTGTTTGAGGACCGAATTCCATCACGAGCCGCCTGGATGCCTCGGCGAAACCCACTTCCCAAATCTGGGGAAGAACTGCAATAACTCCGTAATGAATAATCAAAACAAACAGCAAAAAATATAAATACTAATAAATTAAATAATAATAAATACTTGGGTAAATGAATCGATAAAGGAATGAATAGATAAATAGACAGATGAATATGAAGGGAAATAGGTAAATACATTGGATACTTACTATCTACGACTAAAAGCTTCGTTCTCCTTTCACGTTTGACCTAAATACCTCACGGCCCAGGCCACGCGCCGGTGCACCAAAAGCTGTCGTGAATGTGAATATATATACATACATACATATATATATATATATATATATATATATATATATATATATATATACACACACACACACACACACACACACACACACACACACACACACACACACACACACACACACACATTAACATATTAAACATACAATCTTGAAAAAAAAAAAACTTAACACTCACTGTTTGCTTCCATTTTTTCTATACATTTACGAACTTCTTCCATAGATATATCATCATCATCATCAAGGGGCTAACGCCGACGGGGGCGCATGGCCGCATCCACCCTTCGCTTCCAAACCTCGAGGATCCCTCGAGGCGAGTCTCCAGGCAGGCACACGGCCCATCTCTAGTTCCTCACGACAGGTCTCGTCGAGCTGCCCAAGCCATGATCTCCTAGGACGTCCCACAGGTCTCCTCCACCCAGGGTTGTCTCGCAGAGAGACAACCTGGTGGGCAGGGTCGTCCATAGGGAGGCGAGCTAGGTGGCCATATAGCCTGAGTTGGCGATCCCGGATTATGCAAGTAACAGGTCCCATGCCAGTCTCACGGTGTAACCGCCGGTTGGACACGTGGTCCTGCCAACTGTACCCCCTGATCCGGCGAAGGGACTTGTTACAAAAGGCATCAAGGCGAGACTCCAAGGCATTGGATAGCGTCCAGGTTTCGTTCCATAGCAGCAAAAACTGGAAGTATCAAGGCTTGAAGACACGCAGCTGGTCCTGATGCATAGGTACCGACATTCTCCAAAACGCTCTTCGTTGATTCGAGTTCAGGCTCCTGTGCCAGACCAATCTCTTTCGTCTACGGACTTCCTGGTCGGACAACCCAGAGATAATGGACTACGCTACCAAGGTATGTAAAACTTTCTGTGACTTCACGGTCTCGCCGCAAGCATGGATCGACTGAAACGGGTTCCCTAACAGGCCACAAAAGTCCTGAATCTTGTCTTTGGTCCAGGAGACCTCGAAGCCAGGGGCTTGCCTCATTGCTAAATGCATCAAGAGCCGCCACAGTGACCAAGGACTCAGATTAGGATGGCAACCTCGTGGCAAAGTCAAGGTCCGGACCTTAATTCTTGCCTAGTGTTGCCTCCGCACTGACTTTGGCGAGTAGCACTGCCCATTATCCAGTCCATACAAGTGTTTGGAAAAGTGTGGGTTGCAGGGACACAGCATTGCCTCACCCTGAATTAACAGGGAAGAAGTTCGACATCCCCCCACGCACACTTTACAGAACTTTCAGTACCCGTATAGAGGCTTGCTATAGGCCAATAATCTGGTGTCGGAATTCCCCTGAGCCTCAGGATCTACCCTAGCGTTCCCGATGCACGAGTCAACGCCTTATTGAGGTAGATGTATGCTGCAAGCAACCAACGACCAAAAATCACGAAGGCGTTCCACAATACTACGAAGCGCTAGGAGGGATACGGTCATTGTCGGATCTGCCAGGAGTAAATCAGGACTGCTACGGTCTATGGTGCCTCAGTAGGTGGTTGTGCTCCGTTTCAGAGAATGTGAGCGAGAAACTTGCCTGGTAGCGAGGCAGTGTACTGCCCCAGCTAGTTGCTTACAGTCCCTCGATCCCCTTTCCCCTTCACAGAGAGGATGACCACGCCCCCTAGCATAGAGGGGAATGGTACCAGACTGCCAAATGCACGTCAAGGGACGTATGCAGGCCGAGCCATAGGCTCACCCCAGCCTCTTTAGCAGTTCAGCCAGGGATATCATATATTGCCTGCAGCTTTCCCCACTCTCAGCTTGGAAATCGCCAGCCTAACCTCTTGTAGGGAGGAGGTTCCTCGTGATGGTGGGTCCGGCACAGCACTGAGACATCGATTGCATCCAAGCTAACTGTTGGAGGATCTACCTGAGTACAACTGTTCAAAATACTCAGCCCAACGTTCACGAACCCCAAACATGATCTGAGATGATCCGCCCATCCGCTGATCGGACTGCACTCATCTGTTGGGAGGGGATTAGGGTTCAGTTTTTCTCAGGCTTGGTAGGCAGGGCGAAGGTCATTTACCAAGAAATGGCCTTCGACCTCCTAGCAAGATTCCTGATGAACGTTCCTTGTCCCTTCTCAGCAGTGTCGAGCCCTACGCATCATGGAACGACGAAGACTTGATTCCCAGTTAGCGAGCCTTTGCGGACACGCTTCATGGCCTCTAAGTCGCCTAGAGGAGATGTTATTCTACTTGTCCTTGGGCGTACGCCACAATGGACCTCGGAGCGCTTCGAGTGTTACGCGCGCTTGAAGGACTCCCACAGATATATCTCTTCAGCAATAATTCATCCAAAAAATTAATAGGTTTCCCATTCCCTTTACTATTATCTCTCTTGCATTATACCGGAACACCATAATATATCAAACCTCGTTCTCGAAGTTCGAAATAGTGTCGTGACAATATCATGATTATCGTTTATAGCCAACCACATGTCACTATTCATTATTACCGCGAGGAATATCTGGTCTAACATGGGTTATCGTCATGACTACCAACATCAAAAGACCAAAACTATATCATTCGATGATCTTTTTTTTTTCTACTTAGGAAAAAAAATTGTGATGATTCAGATCCATTGCTTATCATATGTTTTTGTACCAGTAAAATGGCTTCACGTTTGATGAAATGTCACATTTCCATTATTTGTTATGTTTCATGGTATCAGTTTTCCAATATTTGTTCTTATTTCAAATCTTTATAATTACGTGTTCGTCGTATTCTCAACGTCGATTCTTGTTATTATTTTATACCATATTATATTATATTATATTATCATTTTATAATATCATATTATATCATTAATCTATTCTGTTCTATCATATTATATTATCTTTAATTATATTAATGGCCACGGTTCTCTCATCGATACTGTCAATTTCTAATCATACAAAAGGTTGTATCTCTTGTAATTTCAGTTCTATTGGTTTAAACTATACTGTTAGTTAATTTTCTTATCTTATTTTAAAAATGACAATTTCTTGTTGTTTATAGTTTCTTACTTGATCCTAAATCAAAGGACACCCCCCCATTAAAATAAAAAAAATAATGATATAATATGATAGTGATTGATAAATAATAATAATAATATAATAATAGATAATAATATAATAAATAATGATAATAATAAAAATGATAAAAATAATAATAGTAATAGTTTAAAAATAATATAATAATAATAATAATAATAATGATAATAGTATAAATATTAATAATAATAAATAATAATAAAAATAATAAATAATAATATTAACAACCACAACGACAACATCATCAACAGCATTAACATGAAAAGTAATGAACCGTTTTCATATTGACAGATGTATAAAAGGTATGAATGAGAATGAATATCTTCACAATACAAGGATGTATTTGACCGGGTTCGATTGGTCTTCGTCAGAAATACATGTATTTTTTGACGAAACACAATCGAACCGGTCATCTCTATTGTATTGTGAAGATATTCATTCTCATTCATACCTTTTAAGAATAATAACAATGATGATAATAATAATGAAAATAATAATAACAATAATAATCGTTATCATGACAATATAACAACCCTGACTACCGTATCCATCATTAACAAAAGAAAAAACAAACAACAAAAAAAAACTTTTGTAACTCACCTATCCCCCTGAAATATTGGAAAGCACATTTTTTGTGTGCCAGAAAAGGTTAAAAATATATGTGGTTAAAGCGGTGCTGACTGTCTGTTCGTGACATTTTTATCTCGGCGCTCTGTGCTGACTACTGACGCTACTGATTTCTTTTGTCTCGTGAACTTCAGTGTCCAGATATTATGTGTAGTCTTTTTTTTCTTTTTTTTATGTGAAAAAAAATTTTG
>NC_051388.1:6360153-6370386 GCF_015228065.2 Penaeus monodon
TTTTAGGAGGGCAAGGTCATTACCAGCAATGGCCTTGACCTCCTCAGCAAGATTCCGATGAACTGTTCCTTGTCCCTTCTCAGCAGTGTCCGAGCCTACGCACCATGGAACGACGCAAGACTTGATTCCCATTTAGCCGAGCCTTGCGACCGCTTCAGTGGGCCTCTAATGGTCTCCAGGGAGATGGTATTCTGCCTTGTCCTTGGGCGTACGCCAATGGACTCCTGAGCTGCTTCGAGTGTTACGCGCTTGAAGGACTCCCACAGATATTCTCTTCAGCAATTAATTCATCCCAAAAATTAATAGGTTTCCCATTCCATTACTATTATTCTCTCTTGCTTTAACGGAACACCATAATCTATACAACCTCGTTCTCGAAGTTTCGAAATAGTGTCGTCCACATATCATAACTTATCGTTTATAGCCAACCACATGCTCACTATCATTATTACCGCGAGCAATATCTGTCTACATGTGTTATCGTATGCCTACCAACATCAAAGACAAACTATCTCATTTCGATATTCTTTTTTTTTATCGTACTTAGGAAAAAAAATTGTGCTGATTTCAGATCACATTTGCTTATCATATGTTTTGTACCAGTAATAATGGTTTCACTTGAAATGTCATTTTCCATTATTTGTTATGGTTTTCATGGTATCAGTTTCCAATATTGTGTTCTTTATTTCAATATCTTTATAATTACGTGTTCGTCGTATTCTCAACGTCGATTGCTGTATTATTTTATACCATATTATATTATATTATATTATCATTTTATAATATCATATTATATCATTAATCTATTCTGTTCTATCATATTATATTATCTTTAATTATATTAATGGCCACGGTTCTCTCATCGATACTGTCAATTTCTAATCATACAAATGGTTGTATCTCTTGTAATTTCAGTCTATTGGTAATCTATACTGTTAGTTAATTTTCTTATTTTATTTTAAAGATGACAAATTTCTTGTTGTTTATAGTTTCTTACTTGATCCTAAATCAAAGGACACCCCTCATTAAATAAATAAAAAATAATGATGATGATAATGATGATAGTGATTGATAATAATGATAATAATAATAATAATAATAATAATAATAATAATAATAATAATGATAATAATAATAATGATAATAATAATAATAGTAATAGTAATAATAATAATAATAATAATAATAATAATAATGATAATAGTAATAATAATAGTAATAATAATAATAATAATAATAATAATAATAATAATAATAATAATAACAACAACAACGACAACATCATCAACAGCATTAACATAAAAAGTAATGAACCGTTTTCATATTGACAGATGTATAAAAGGTATGAATGAGAATGAATATCTTCACAATACAAGAGATGTATTTTTTACCCCGGTTTTTGATTGGTTTTTTCGTCAAAAATACTGTATTTTTTTGACGAAAAAACACAATTCGAAAACCGGGTTTAAAAAATCTATTTTTTTTGTGAATATTTTTCATTCTCCTTCATACCCTTTTTTAAAAAAATAATAACAAAAGATGGGTAATTTAAAAATGAAAATAATTAATAACAATAATTCGTTATCATGGCAAATATAAAAAACCCTGAAACCCTATTCCCCAAAACATTAACAAAAGAAAAAACAAAAAAACAAAAAAAAAAATTTTGTAACCCCACCTATTCCCCCCGAAATAAATTTGGAAAAACACATTTTTTTTTTGTGCCAGAAAAAGGGTTTAAAAAAATATGGGGGGTTTTAAAACGGGTTGCTGGTTCCCTTTTTTGGGCATTTTTTTTCTCGGCCCCTCTGTGCTGACTTATTTACGCTAAATGATTTTTTTTTGTCTCGTGAAAATTCAGGTCCGATATTTTGTGTAGTCTTTTTTTTTTTTTTTTTAAAGTTAAATAAGAGAACCCCCCGCCAAAAACCCCACTTTCAAAATTAAAACAAAAACCAAATCAAAATAAATCCCCCCCCCCCCGAAAAACCCACACAACCCAAACACCCCAACAACCCCCAAAAACACACCAAAAACAAAACACCCCACACACAACACACACACAACACACACACACACACACACAACCCCCACCCCCACACACACAAAACAAACAACAAAACAAAAAAAAACACATTCCCGAAAACCAGGGCCAAAAATACAATTAATAAGAAAACAATAACAAACACAAACCCCTATCACACTCTTACGGTCGAAAATAGCCTTTAATTCAATTGGATGATCGACCTACAAGCACTTGTCAATAACACCGGTTATTGCGTCATCGCCAGTTTATAAAATAGCGGGATACGCGAGTGTGTGAGTGAGCTCCGCGGAACAAGGCTATAAGCGACATCGTGTGAGAAGTTGGAGGGGGGACTTCGATATTTTATTTCATTATTATTATTATTATTATTTTTATTTTTAAATTACTTGGGATTTTCCTTTCTTTCTCTTAATACATAAGTTTCTTTCTCTCGTTCCCTCTTTCTCTTTGCCTCTCTCTTGGTCTCTCTCTCCCCCTCTTTCTCTCTCTCGCTTTCTCTCTCTTCACTCCCATCCTACCTTTCTTTATTTCCTTCTTTCCTCCCTGCTTCCCTCCTTCCTCTCTCTCTCTGTCCCTGTCCCTGCCCCCTCTTTCTCTTTCTCACTCATCTCCAACTTCTTTCTCTGTCTCCTACCCCCCCTTCTTATTGTCTTTTCCATTCTCTCCCTCTTGTCTCATTTCTTGCCCCCCCCCTTCTCTCTTCCGCTACCTCTCTCCCTTCCTTCTCGTTTGTCCCCAACCCTTTCTCTTTCTTTATTTCTTCTCTCCCGCTCCTTCTCCACTATCTATCTCATACTCACCCTTCTCTCTCCTTTTCTGTCTTTCTTCTACTCTCTATCTCTATTTCTACATCTCTCCTATATTCTATTTCTCTCCTATTCCCTGTCTCTCTCCTTTCTCTCTCTCTCTCTTATTTTCTATCTCTCTCTTATTCTCTTTTCTCTCACCAATTCTCTGTCTCTCCTCTTATTTCTCCCCCTAATTTTCCTTATTTTTTTTTTTTTTTTTGTTCTCCTATTCTCTATCTCTCTCTTATTTTCTGTCTCTCTTCTATTCTCTGTCTCTCTATTCTCTACATCTCTCCTATTCTGCGTCTCTCTCCTCTTCTCTGTCTTTCTTCTATTCTCTGTCTCTCTCCTATTCTCTATCTCTCTCTCTCTCTCTCGTCTCTGCTCTCTCTTCTCTCCTCGCTCCTCTCTCTCTTCCTTCTCTCTCTCTCTCTCTCTCTCTCTCTCTCCCTTCCCAATTCTATATAAACCCACATAAATAAATGTTCACCTCTCTCCGTAGAAATTATTTGCATATCAATCCATATCTGGTAAGTTAGAAGAAAGGAGACAGGCAATACTGGTGAGAAGGACGGTGGAAGAAGCATGAACAAGGAAGAGGAAAAGCGTGAAGAAGGAACGAGACACGAAAGGACACGGCAGAAGAGAGGAGAGAGAGAGAGAAAGAGAGAGATAGGAAGAGGGGGAGCGAATTATCCGAAAGCGAACCGCAACCGAACAATCTTTCGTCCGAATACTCACATTTCTTGTTCTTGGGGATCTCGGGCAGCTTCCGCCGCTTCCTCTCGCCCGGCCGCTGGTCCCAGGCGAGCGGGCGCACGGCTCCCTCGAGGTCGTCCTCGGGGGGCGTGGCGGCCCCTCCGCCCTCCTCGTCCTCGTCCTCTTCCTCCTCCGCCAGCTCCGCCATCATGTCGCTCGGGAAGAACTCGTTGACGGCGTCGCCATCGCTGCTGTCCACGCTCTCGTAGCTCGAAGGGCCTGAGGACCCTCCGGGCGGAGGCGCGCGCGGGCGGCGCGGGGCGGGGCTGCCGCAGATCGGGCTCGGGCACGACATGGGCTGCAGACCGGCACTCAGGCACGGGCCCGAGGCCGCGGCACTGCCCTGCGGCGGGAGGCGCTTGGGGCTTCCGCAGGCGGCGGCGGCCACCGCGTGCTCAGCCATGAGCTGCGGGCAGCAAGGGTCCTCGTCTGAGCAGCATTTCCCTCCAGGATGCCCCCGCGGACTGCCCGGCGCCCGAGGGCTATCCGGGAGGGCTTCCTCCGCCACCACGGCCACGGGAATGCTGGGGCGCCGCCCCCCTTCCGCCACCTGGCTCGGGGGGTCGGGGGGGTCGGGGGCGTCCTCGACTGACGGGGACTCGAGCGTGATGTCATGGGCCAGCCTGCGAAGGAAAACCAGCGTCAGCCAGGGGACACTCAACCATTTTCTGCTGCAGCGTCAGTGGGGGAAAGACGGTAAATACACACACACGAGCATATATATATATATATATATATAAAATATATTATATATATTATATATATATATAGATATATATAATCTATATATAATCTCTCTATATATATATATATGTGTGTGTGTGTGTGATATGTGTGTGTGTGTGTGTGTGTGTGTTTGTGTTTGTATCATATCTATATATCTATATTAATATATATATATATATCTATCTCTCTTCTATATCTATATTTTCTGTATATATATATATCATTTCTGTATATATAACCATCTACGATCTCTCTCTCTATCTATAATATATATATTATATAGTTACTTATTCATCTCATTATAAACCATATACGTGCGTATATACACAAGGTATTACATACACACTCACACATCACAAAGACAGATAATTATATATATATATATATCTATATAATCTATATCGCTATCTCTATAGTTAATATATATCTATAATGCTACTATACTCTGTCTCTATCCTATATATCATCTATCTCATTCTGTATATCTATCTCTCTCTCTCTATATCTCTCTATCAGCTTATATCTCTTCTATGTATATATATTCATCTATATTGGTAGAAAAACCCTACAACGCACAAACTGTAATATATCTATCACTCTATATATATATATATATATATATATATATATATATAATATAATATCTATATATAATTATACTCATATTATATATATCTATATATCTATTCTATATATATAACTACTATATATATATATATATGTATATATTATATATATATATATCTATACACACCCACACCCACCCCCACACACACACACACACCACCACACACCCACACACCACACCCACACACACACACCCCCACACACCCACACACACACACACACAACACACCACACACACACACCACTATATATATATAGTTATATATATATATATATTATATTATATAATATATATATCTATATATATATATATATATATATATATATAGATCGTGTTTGTGCATTGTAGTTTTTTCTACATGATGTATGTATCTATTATATTATATTATATATATATTATATAATATATACATATACATATATATATATAGATATATATCTATATATCTATATCGATATATATATATATGTGTGTGTGTTGTGTGTGTGTTGTGGTTGTGTGTGTGTGTGTGTGTGTGTGGGTGTGTGTGTGTGTGTGTGTTGTGTGTTTATAATATACATGCATGTATTTTGTTTATATACTATATATATATATATAATATAGATCTCTATCATATATATATATATATATGTATATATTACAGACATATGTCTATATCTATATATAATATATATGTATGAATATATATGTATAAGTGTATACCTATATAACATATATATCTTTCTATATCTATCTTTATTATATAATAACTATAATCATATATATATATATCCGTAGCTATATATAAATATTATATATCTATATTTATATTATATTATATATCTATTTATTTATTTATTTAATTATAAACATAACGTGCGTATATACACAGGTATTGCAACACAACACACACACACCCACACACACACACACCACACACACACCACAAACAAACACCACACACACACACACACAACACACACACACACCACACACACACACATATATTATATCATATATTATATATAATATATATATATATATATATATACATATATCTAAATATATTTATATATCTATATATATAGTCTCTACTCTCTATGTATATAGCTATCTCCGTATATATGCTAATCTCTATATATATCTACTATCTCTATATATATCTATTATATACTATATACTTATATATATATATACATATATCTATATATAATATATCTATATTATTATCTCCTCTCTCCTATCTCGCTATATCTGTCTCTCTTCCTGTCTCTCTCTCTCTGTCTCGCTATATATCTCTCTCTATCTGTCCTATATATCTCCTATCTCTCTCTATCTCTATCTACGCTCTCTCTCTCATCTCTATATTCTGTATCTCTAACTGTATCTACCTACCGATATACTATCTCTATCTTCTCTCCTCTCTCTATCTCATATCCTCTCTCTCTCCTCTCATCTCTCTCTCATCTCTCTCTCTCTCTCTCTCCTCTCTCTTACCCACACACTCCACATCTAATATAATATGGCCTGCGCGCGTGTGGTTTTCCATGAACATATTGTTTCGGGGGAATAATACTCTCGCCCGTCCTTACGACGGTAGCACGTCGACCGAGATTGGCTTGTAAAGCTATTAGCATCTCAAAGCCAAGTGTAATAAGCAAAGGCTTGAAAGAAATAAACTCAGTTCGGTCAGAAGGCAACGACCCGGTCATGAATGAACCGAATCGCGTAAAAGAAACACCTGGAACGAAATAGTTATTTAAAAATGCGTAAAGGGCTGAGAAAATCCTTGGTGAAAGGAAGGAAGTCCTTCGCTGAGCCGCATACGCTACCTGACGATGATGTCGGGCCACACTCGACACAGGTCGGCGAAGAACTTGGGCCCCAGCGCCTCCTCCTCCTCCCGCAGGGGCTCCGAGCTTCCCAGTCCGGAGTCGGGGCTTCTGGGGGTCTCGCACGTGATCCTGAGGTTGTGCGAGGGCGGCTGGGAGCGCCTCAGGCGAGGACTGCTGGCGGCGGAGGAGGCGTCCTTGGCGGGGCTCTTCAGCCGCCTGCGGAGGCTCTGCGAGCCCGGCGAGCGCCCTGAGGCCGCCGGGGGCAGCGGCCTCCTCCCGAGCGGCGACGAACAGCAGGAGTCGGCCAGCGCGTTGAGTACGGCCTCGGGGACCTCCGCCACGCTCTCCGGCACCTGACAGCTGGCCAGGAGGCCCCCGCTGCGCCCCGTCTTCTCCTCGCAGGACCCCAGCGGGAGCAACAAGTACTCCTGGGGTTCCTCGTCGTCGCTGCCGCTGGGGTCGTCGTGGGGGGACGCGTCCTCGAGCGTATCCTCGAGCTCGGGCGACGACAGCTCCTCCAGCGTGATGGGAGAGAGGCCCTCCAGCGTGGGCGACCAGTCCTCGTCCGGCTCCTGCCAGAGGCCACTCCCCCTCTCCGTCGGCAGGTTCGCCAGCATGAGCGAGAGGCCGTGCGGGTCCGACGTGAGGTCGTCTCGCAGCGGCGACAGGTCCTCCAGGGCGAAGGAGAAGCCGTCCTGCGTGGGCGAAAAGGTCGTCCTCACCCTGGCCTTGAAGGGCGCCGTGGTCGAGGTCCAGGCGGCGGGACCCGAGGCGCTCGCTCGACTCGGAGGGCTCGTCGAGGTGTTCCCACGTGTCGGCCTCTTCCTCGTCCTCGAGGCTGAGCCCGTCCTCGCTGAACTCCACCTCCACACCCAGCTCGTCCTCGTTGCACTGCTCGGAATCCGACAGCGAGAGCAGGTCGGCAAAGCGGTCGCTCAAGGAGGACGACGCGCCGAGGAGGAGCGTCTCTCCGGAACACTCGCTTGTCACCTCCGTCAGGTCACTCGCCTCGGAGCCCCTGTCGCTCGAGGTGTCCCTGCGGTACCTCCCCGGGTCGTAGTAACGCCCCTCCACGTCGTCCTCGCTTCCATCTTCAGGAAAGTCGTTTAGGCCAGCGTCGCGACCTCCCTCCTGGCCGTTCCTTGCAGCGGCGGTCGCATTATCCACGATGCACAGGCGAGGGTAGTTATCCAAGCCGCCTTCTGTCGACGATTTCCTCTGGTTCAGATTATCTCCATCCCGTCTCAGGTCCAGGATTCGCTGGGGATTTACATGGCAGGACGAGTTATCCGTCCCTTCTCCCCCTCCTCCTCCCCCTCCCGTGCCTTCTGTCAAGGAGTCGGACCGGCGGCCGTCGCTGCTGCGCCGTTCATTCTCGGGCACAAGGTCGTCAGAGTCCACAGACTTCGGGGACATAAACTCCCCGCGGACGTCGCGCAGCTGGTGGTGAAGTGACACTATTTTCTTCTCAATCTCACTGTCACTAAGGTCGAAAGTCCTGGTTATTTCCGTGGCACGGTTGTGGTTTACGTCCTTTTGGATCCTGTCAACATTGGCGTTCCCGTTTTCGTTGGTTCTGACAGGGGGAACTACAACAGACTTCTCGAACATGGCCTCTTGGTGTGCTCTCCCTAGTTCCGCCGGGATGTCAGGACTCTTTGGGGTCCTGGGCACATCTACCCACACCATGCCGGTAGATGGCTAACATCTACCGCTTATCAGTCTTTTATCTATACCTGGAAGTCACATTACGAAAATTTTACGATGATTCTAAGAATAATAGCAAAGATAAAGTAGCGAGTTTCACGTAAAATCCGTATTTTAAAACGTTTTCAGAACAAACGCGAATATCCCTGTAATCTTCTCCCATACTGTAATCTCCCATGATGGACAGCTTGTCCAGCGACTGAATGAAAGAAAAAAATATTAAAAAATAAAATAAACTGAATGAAAACTATACTGATAAAATGAAAGGTAGGCCGCATGAGACACGAAATACTAGATCGAAAACTATAATTAAAAACGAAATTGATATATGAGAAAGTAGATTAGGAAGAGATGGGACACATGAATAAAAAAAGAAAAAAAAATCAAGGACTCACGGAAAGAGGATTGGATCGGATAGGCAATAAAATGGAACAAGAAGAACCATAAAACATGCAAGAGGCAGCTTTGGTGGCTATTGTAGCAAAACGAATAACTCGGGACAAACAAGTTACGTGGAAAATAAATAAGAAAGCAATTAAATAGGGCAGAAATTGATAATTAAAATAGGAAACTGAGAATTGAATAAACATATGGAGTATAATTATCGATAAAAATAAATAAATAAAAACAATAACACCAGAATAATATCCGGAATGCGCAGCAATAAAATGGGGTCAATAAATGCACACGCACGCGCGCACACCACCCAAACCCCAACGCGCCACACAACCCCACCACCACACACACACACACACACACACACACACACACACACACACACACACACACACACACACACACAGAGGTCAGACTAAGAACGATTTCCCCTCTCTTCCCCTTTCCCCTTCTCCTCTCACCCTCATTACTCCCTCTCCTCCCTTTCCCTTCCCCTTTACTCTTCCCCTCTTCTCTTCCTTCCTCCTATATCCCTCCCTCTCCCACCATCACCTTCCCCTTCCCTTTCCCCTTCCCTCCTTCTACCCTCCTTCCCTCCCTCTCTCCCCTCCCTCTCCCCCCCCCACCAGGTCGTCCAGGTCGCAGTCCCTCGAGAGTCGTTGTTCTGTGGAGTCGTAGGTCATCTTTATGGTTCCTCGCGGGTCGTGTGTGTGTTGGGTCGTGTGTGGGGGGAGGGGGGGTCGTGGGCGTGAGGGCGCGTGGAGAGGGAGAGGAGGTAGAGAGGGATAGATACAAGGATGGATAGATACTGATGGATGGATGGATGGATGGATGAGTGGGTGGGTGGGTGGATGAGTGGATGGGTGGATAGGTGGATGGATGGATGGATGGTGGATGGTGGTTCTGGATGGGTTGGGTGGTGGATGGTGGGTGGTAGGGGGGGGGGTGGTGGGTGGGTGTGGGGAGGTGGATGGAGGGAAAGAAGGAGAGAAGAAGAGCGGGAGAGGATGGGGGATAGGAGGATTGGATTGGGGGATGGGGGAGGAGAGGTAGGAGGAGAGAAAGGGGGATGGGGAGGGGGATTGGATTTTGGGGTTAAAAGTGATGGTGATGGGTGGGTTTGTGGGGGAAAATGGAAGGGTGGATAAGGAAAGGGGGGAAAAGGAGGAATGATTGAGGATAATTTGGACGTTAAGAGGAAGGAGGGGGAAAAAGGGGGGGGGATGGAATGGATGGTAAAGAATGGTGATACGGGAAGGGATGGATGGATGAGGGGGATTAAAAAATAAAAATTTATATTTTTTGGTTGGGGGTTTGTTGTTCCCCCCCTCGAACCCCCCCCCAACCCACCCCCCCCCTTCCCTTGGC
>NC_051388.1:6372986-6377986 GCF_015228065.2 Penaeus monodon
TTAGAGCTATTGCTGTTAGTTGATACCAAAAATTTAAGAGCCTTTGAGCCCTTCAAGGACAAACAATTTTGAGCAAAGAGGGGTGACCTGGTCCGATGCCCATATGGTTGACAACCCCGGCTACGCCTTTTTCTCCTCCTCAAGGAGAGGGGGCGACTTATGACCACTTCTAGAGACAAACTCGATCACCCTGAACACGGAACCCCACTAACGCAAAACGAGAAAACCTCTTTTCAAAATCCCAACAGAGTAATTTCGATGTTCGCGAATGTAAAATTGACGTGAATGAAAATCAAGTCGCGTTCTGAACGTAAACCCCCTTCATCATCAAAAAGGTCCTTGATGGTCAAGTGAACGCGATTTTGAGTTTGGCAAAAAATTTGACTGTGAGATGGACGCCTCCTTGTTAAAGTATCAATACAACTCCCAGATTAAGGATTACTTAAGCTGACAGTGCGCAAATATCCAATGATCTTCGAGTTAAAGTAACTATTCCTATTTCCTATTGCCCAACTACCTGTAAGGGGATTAGATCTTTCACAGGGATTTGAGGATGATGGAAGAAAGTACAATTCTTGAGAGCATGAAGGACCAAGACTTGTGGACGTTCTTTTAAAGACAAGAGGACGTGTGTATGTGGCGAACGAAAACTGGACTGTGTTTTTTGACCTTTGTCTTTGAATAAAATTCCCGAATATGTTCATGCGGTTTATGAACGTGTACATACAATTAAGACCTTATGGTCCAAAAGACCAATTCCAATTGTAATAGATGCCAAAAATTCCAGTCGTTGAAGGCGTTTCGGGTGTGGCGGGGTCAAGGGAGGGAATGGGGCGGAAATGTGAAGGAAAAAAAAAAAAACAAAAAGACAGGGGGAGGGAAGGGAGGGAGAGAGGGGGAGGAGGGGGAAGGGAAGTACGAGTTCTCATGCTTATGAACGCAGAAAAATTGATGAATTAAGTAATTTGGCACCTCAAACTGCAACATTATTTTCCGCGTAGTATTTTTCCTCATCAATAATATCAAGGCAATCAATCCCAAAACGCTGTGAATCCCCTGCCTTCAAATCGAATCCGATTTTTTGCCTTTCAAAAGAGATGCGAAAGATATTTGTAAATCTGCGTGGCCTTTTTTCTGACCCTCGCTCGACCAAGAGTTTCGCGGCCGATGAGGGACACCGAGGAACAGACACCGAGAGGCGAAGCGCTGTTCCAAGTGTCTGGTTACTCTCTTTATTGCCAATAATACTCTTCGTAACTGGGGTCGGTTTTTCGTTCAGTTGTGAGTCGGTTGGTATACGGTGTGTTTGTTGGTTTTCTTTTTTTCATTCTTTCTCTGCTCTGGTTTGTTTGTCTGTTACGGTTTTGTTTTGTACTTTTTATTCTATTTGTGTATCGTCCTCTCTCTCTCTTTATCACTCTCTCTATATATCGCTTTCTCTTTCTTTATCGTCTGTCTCTTTCTTTATCGCTCTCTCTCTCTCTCGGCGCTTTTCTCTCTCTCTCTGGCACTCTCTTCTCTCTATCTCCTCCTCCTCTCTCTCTCTCGTTCTCTCTTCCCCCCCCCTCTCCTCTCATCTCTCTCCTCGTCTCTCTCCTCTCTCTCTCTCTCCTCCTCTCTTTCTCTCTCTCGCTCTCCCTCTCTTTTCCCCCTTTCTTCATTTCTCTCTCTCTCTCTCTCTCTCTTCTCTCTCTCTCTCTCTCTCCATTCCTCTCTCTCTCCGACTCTCTTGTACTCATGTTCTCATCTCTCTCTCTCTCCTCTCTCTCGTCCTCTCCTCTCTCTTCTTTCTACCTTTTTCTTCCATTACAACCCACTCTACTTCTCTTTTTTTTTTATCCAAACCAAAGAAGATGAAGGAAAAGGGAAGAATAGAGTGAGAAAGAGAAGAGAGAGAGAGCGAGAATAAGACAAAGACAAGACAAAGAGAGAGAAGAGAAAGAAGAATAGAACGAGAACAAGAAGAGAGACAAAGACAAAGAGAAAGAAAGAAAAGAAAAAAAAAACAAGGAGAAGAAAGGAGACAGAGACAGACACACAGGAAGAAACCGCAATCGTTTTCGCGGTGTCTCCATCGAAGGCATTTCCATTGGGTAACGATCCATGGTAACGATCGCATGGTAACGATTCCATGGTAACGATCCATGGTAACGATCCATGTAGCGATCCATGGTAACGATCCATGGGAACGAGCCATGGGTATATCCTTGAATGGCATATCACATGATACCTGCCATGTTCCCCTTTAAAGCGAACCCCAGTCGCCATTTCTAATTTCGCGATCTCCCTCGCACCAAGACAAAGAGGATTGGCTCAATGGATGTATAGTTGGTTTTTAACTATGTGTTGATGATAATAGGCTATTGTATTTGGTTTCCATGGATGTAGGCTTGTTTATTGTATGTTATAGGAAATCATACTACTTCCACGTATACAGGTAGTAGGTTGTATGTGCTGGTCTGACATGAATACTATATATAGGGCTTTTAGGTATGTATTTTACCGTCTATGTTTGTTGTATATATGTGTGTACGTGCCAGTAAAGGAACCAGGAAGAGTTCTAATCCTATGATATTTATATATATACTGTTATTCTTCATTTGATCATTAGTTGCTCTCTACTCTACTCTTCAATATATATGGTAATTTTTTTTCAGATAAAAGGAACGAAATTAACACATTTTTAATTACTTTATTTGTTTTATCCTATATTTAAGTTTCTGAATTTGATCAATGGGTGCATTTAGCTTATTTTCCGGAATGAGTTTGGACTAAACTTAGTATGAATAGCAGTAATGTCGTATTATATTGAACTATGGATCAATGTGTACTTTTTTACAGTTTTATTAGTCAGGTAAAGTTTCATCTGTATTTTTGTTTCTTTTTTCATTTCATATATCACTGTATATCCTGGTTTTTGAGGCATTAAATTATTAGGCATTTTCTCTCTCACTTTGGGTACTTTTGTGTATCTTGGTTCCGTACTCCCCACCCTCTTTTTTATCTAATTTGTTTTTTTCGTTTTTTATTTCTGGTTTCTGTGTACACTTCATTAGATAATTCCAAAATTCATTTCCTCTCTGTCGCTTCCATCCTCTTTTTCCCACGTTTCAATCTCCTCTTCGGTCTAATCTCCTCCTCCTTCACTCCACTTCCTTCTTCTTCTTCTTCTTTTCTCTCTCTGTCTCCTCGCGTTCGCTCTCTCTCTCTCTCTCTCTCTCAGCTCTCTCCTCTCTCTCTCGTCTCTCATCTCTCTCTCTCTTTCTCTCTCTCTCTTCTCTCTCTCTCGCTACGTCTCTCCTCTCCTCTCTCCTTCTCTCTCTTCTTCCGTCCTTCCTCCTCCTCTGCGTTCCTCCTCGACCAAAACACCCCTCCCACCTCCACCTCGGAATATTGAGTGAGGACGCTTTTAGAAGCGAGTACTCGAGGATAGTGGGAACTTCCTCGAGAGGAGAATATTTCCACGACACAAAAGGGGAGGGTAGCTGTAACGTGGATGCCGGGGATGGTCACCGCTCGCCACGCTCAAGTGCCGCTCCTCGTTCGGAAGGAATAAATCGGCGGGTTATGCAAGAATTATGTACGGTGTATTGTCGGGGGTAGGTGAATATGTGTGTGTGTGTGTGTGTGTATGTATGTATTTAATACATACTACACACATGCCCGCCCACACGCCCCAAAACATTCACACACACACACACCACACCACACCACAGCACGACACACACACACACACAACAACACACCACACAGCACTGTGTGTGTGTGTGTGTGTGTGTGTGTGTGTGTGTGTGTGTGTGTGTGTGTGTGTGTGTGTGTGAGTATGTGTGGGTTGTGTGTGTGTGCGTATATATCTATAATATATATATATATATATATATATATATATATATATAATATATATAATATAGTAATTGTGTGTGTGTGTGTGGTGTGGTGTGTGTGTGTGTGTGTGTGTGTGTGTGTGGTTGTGGTGTGGTGTGTGTTTGTGGGTGTGAGTGTGTAATTTCAGGAATATATTACATACACACATATACATACATATATATATATATAAATATATTATATATATATATATATAATATATATATACACACAATATATGCATATGCAATACATTATTTAATACTACGACAACAATAGTATGTACCGAATTTTATGATGATGAGATGATGATACTAATAATAATAATAATAATAACAATAATAATAATAATAATAGTATGAATAATAATAATAATAATAATAATAATAATAATAATAATAATAATAATAATAATAATGATGATGCTGATGATGATGATGATAATAATAATAATAATAATAAAATAATATAATAAAAAAATAATAATAATATAATAATGATGATACTATTAATAATGGATAATAATAATAATGGGAATAATAATAATAATACTAATAATATAATAATATAATTAAATAATAATGATAATAATGATAATAAATAATTATAATAATAATAATATAATAATAATAATAATACATAAATATAATAATAATATAATATAATATAATAATTAATAATAATAATAATAATAATAATAATATAATATAACAAAACAACCCACAAACAACATATGATAATGATAATGATAATAATAATAATAATAATCATAATAATAATAATATATAATAATAATAACTAATAAATAATAATAATAATGATAACAATAATATAATAATAGTAATATAAATATTGATCATAATAATAATAATAATAACAATGATAATGGATAAGAACAATGATGAAAAATTAATACCGATAGTAATATGATGATAATAGTCCAGAATAAAGCTTATAATCAGGCCTTAATAATTCCCAGACCTGCGTGACCGTCCTCAGCAAATATTAAGTGTTTCTGTTTAGCCGTGTGTCCTGCTCTGTGAGTTCGCATATTATTCGAAAGGTTTCTCGGTGTTTCCTGTAAATTCTAGTGTTGGCATGCCTCCATTTCATGCATGTTTTATGAGTAATGGTTT
>NC_051388.1:6390486-6397986 GCF_015228065.2 Penaeus monodon
TAGAGATAGAGAGAAAGAGAGTAAAACTTAGAAAAAAGAGACGAGACGTGACAAGCCGAGAAGTGAAGAGAAGCAAAGCGAAGTGACGAGAAGAGAAGAGAAGAGAAGGGCAGAGAGAGAAAGAGATGGGGAGAGAGAAGGAGGGGTGAGTAAAGGAGGAGTAGGGTGAGGGGTTTGAGGAGTGGGGAGTGATGGAGGAGTGATGGGGGTTTAGTGTTGTGGAGAGAGGAGAGAGAGAGGAGAGAGAGAGAAGGAGAGAGAGGAGAAGAGGGGAGAGGAGAGGAGAGAGGGAGAGAGAGAGAAGGAGAGAGAAAAGAGAGAAGAAGGAGAGGGAGAGAGAGAGAGAAGGAAGCGAGCCGGGGGTGAGCAGGGGAGAGGGGGGAGAGATTTTCAAGTTTTCACCGAAGGGGCAAGCGGAGGAGTGTATAGGGGAGCTTTGTGGAGAGGGAGAAGAGGAAAAAAGGAGGCTGAGGAGGCGGAGAAAATACTTGGGGAAGGTGGATAACAGACAGAGAGAGGAAGGGAGGGAAGGAGGGAGAGGGATGGAGAGAGGGAGAGAGAGGGAGGGGGGAGAGAGAGAGAGAGAGAGAGAGAGAGAGAGAGAGAGAGAGAGAGAGAGAGAGAGAGAGAGAGAGAGACAACACGTAAATCAACTACATACAAGAATCATTATCATTAATATGAATTCCAAGATCATCAACACTAACACAAACGTTAACTAATAATACACACATTCGCCCCCTGCTCTTACCTGTTACACTATCATTAAGAAAAAGAGAGAGAGAGAAAAAAAATATCTACAAATACGTCTTCCTTATATTTAAAAAGCTAACGACCGAAACCAAGAGCAAAGGAAAAAAAAACTTCGCTAATTAGGAACTTAAGTTATGTAATTATGTAAATATGGTAGGTTTTATGAATATATGTGTGTATATTTTTTGTTCTGTAATTAACTCCGGTTATTCAGAGTTAATTCAGAGAAGGGATTCTTGAGCTGGATAAGGTGATGCGAGATAAAGGGGAAGAGGAGAGGAGGGAGAGGGGGGGGAGGGAATGATTGGAGATAAGAGGAGGGGGGTGGGGGAGGGAGGAGGTGGGAGGGAAGGGGGAGGTGGAAGGGGAAGTAGGGGAGGGAAGGGGGGGGTGGAAGGGGAAGAGGAGAGGAGGGGAGGGAGGGGGAGGAGAGGGAGGAGGTGGGAGGGAAGGGGGAGGTGGAAGGGGAAGAAGGGGAGGGAAGGGGAAGAAGGGGAGGGAAGGGGGAGGTGGAAGGGAGGGGGAGGGAAGGGAAGGAAAGAGGAGGTGGAAGGGGAGGGAAGGAGAGAAAAAGGTGGAGAGGTAAGAGAGAGACGGAAGAAAACAGAGGGGAAGAGAGCGGGGGAGAGTGGAGTTTGAAAAGGTAAATGGGAAGGAGAAGGGCAGAGGAGTAAGGTAAAAGAAGAAGAAGAGAGAGAGAGAGAAAATATGGACAAGGAAGAAAATAATGAAAATGATGAAAATTGAAGGGAGTTAGAAAGAAAGGAAAAGTGAGAGGAGGGGAAAAGGGGGAGAAAGGAAAAGAGGAAAAGGAGAAAAACAGATTAGTAGGAGAAATAAACCGGTTGAGAAAGAGGATAGAAATTCGCCAGAAAAGGGGGAACGGAGAAGGAAGAGGAAGGGGATGGGGATAAATGATGGAAGAAGGAAGGGGGGGGGAGGAAAAGGGAAAAAGGATTTTATCGACACATCATTAACTCAGAGAATAATTATCACGTATTGTGGTTTCAGTCATAATTATCACAATCCATCTTCATCAGCGGTATCATTACGAAAAGGAAAGACACAGAGAGAGAAGAGAAAAAAAAAGAGAAAAGAAAAGAAGAGAAGAGAAAAAAACAAAACAAAAACAAACATGATAAATGAGACGAAGGAAAAAAAACAAGAAAACCCAAAAGCAAAGAAACATAAAATCGAGAAAAATTACCAAAAAACAAACAAACAAACAAGCAAACGAAACAAGAAACAAGGAAACACCTATCAAACAAAACATCCACCAAATTAAGACATATTCGACGCGTCTGCACCTAAGGGAAAGCCTGTCTAAGCCATTTGTCTGGCTCGCGCTGACAAGTGGAGGTTAACCCAAATGAGATCGAGTCGTATAAGGTCGTTGCCTAAATCAGGGTCGTGTGAAGTCGTCGCCTAAAGGAGGTTTGTATAAAAGTTGTATCGGGTCGATGGTTAAATCAGGGTTGCATAAGGTCGTTGCCTAAATCAGGGTCGTGTGAAGTCGTCGCCTAAAGGAAGTTTTTATCAAGGTTGAATTGGGTCGATAGTTAATTCAGGGTTGTATAAGGCCAGTGCCTATATCAGGGTTGTACAAGATTGTAAAGTACTTCCATTAAAGAGGTTTACTCAGGGTTGTTTAAGGGCGGTGCTAAAATCAAGTCTTGTGCAAGGTTGTAAAGTGATTTTTCCCAAATGAAGCATGCAAAAGGTTGCCACAATATAGGATGATGCGTATAACAGATTGCAAAAAGCCCGAGGGAAATTTGCAAGAGGTTGTTGCCATAAAATAAGTCGTTTAGGGTCGTTAGTTCAACAAAGTTGTAAGCAAAACAACAACAACACAAGAACGTCTAATTCCTTGTCAAAATATAGGACAGTAAAAGGTTGTCGGACTAAAATAAAACATTATAGGATTGATACTTAAATCTGGGTCTTAAAATGGCATTACCTAAATCAGGATTGTTTAAAGTGAATCCCTAAAAGAAGTTTTTGCAAGAAGGTCGTTTAGGGCAGATGCTTAAAACAGGGTCATATAAAGGTTTTGCCTAAATCTGGGCCGTTGCCTATTTAACATAGAGCCGTAAAATAAGTACCAATATAGACGTAGCTTAAACCAGGGTCAAATAAACAATGAAAAATATCATATCATATACAGAAGATAAAGAAATAATAACAATAAAAATACAGAAAAGATTATCACAGGACTATCGCATTACATACCATTCAAACAGGATACTATACGGACGCTGCTTAAACCAAGGTCACAAATAAACAATAAATAAAACTATCATATAAAACAGAAATGATAATGGAAAAAAAATTGGTTATCACAGGATTATTGAATTATATCATATCCAAAACTAGGCCATGCAGTACCTGGATTACACAGAGGCTGGTTTATAACACAGGTCATGCATAAGCTGTAAAAAAATGGGATAAAACTGGATTATTTATAAGAGTTCGTAGACGCATCGATGTGTGAAATAAATAAATGAATCAGTAAATAATATAAATGGATGAAATAAATAGGTGAATAAAGAGATGATGAAATAGACACATAAGGAGAATAAGTAAACAAATACATAGATAGGAATAAATAGTGAGAGATAAGAGAAGAACGAATAAGAATGGAGAAATGAATAACACAAACAGAGAGTTGGGGGAATAAAAAATATATATAAGAGAGAATCGAAAAATAAATAAATAAATAAATAAAAGCAGAAAAGAGATAAAGAGAGAACTAAAGAAAAAAATCAGAGCAAAACAACAATAAAACCCGTAGTGATAAAAGGGAAGTGAATAGACAAAAAGGAAAATTAAAAATAGCTACGGAGAAAAGTGGCGAATTTAATTAAGAGAAAAATATACATCGTTTCAATTCTAAACAAGGAACGCCACTGAAAAAATACACACTTTTTTCAACTTATAATGCTGATTTGTTTTTGAATTAGGGTTTGAATTTACCAGACAGACGCTCACATACAAGCACACACACACACACACACACACACACAAACACACAACAACAAACATCACACACAAAATATAATTAGTAAATATATATATATATATATATATATATATATATACATATATATATATATATATATATATATATATATGTGTGTGTGTGTGTGTGTGTGTGTGTGTGTGTGTGTGTGTGTGTGTGTGTGTGTGTGTGTGTGTGTGTGTGTGGTGATGAGTGAGTGAGAGAGAGAGGAGAGAGAGAGAGAGAGAGAGAGAGAGAGAGAGAGAGAGAGAGAGAGAGAGCTGACCCCCCCACCACACACACACAATAAATAAAAGAGCAATGACGGCCAGACAGACAGAGAGAAACGGACAGTTAAAAAGGACATACAGACAAAATAACACACACACACACACACACACACACACACACACACACACACACACACACACACACACACACACACACACACACACACACACACGCCTCTATAAACACAACTTCATAAAGCACTGCAGCGCTGATCTCAGGCACTCGATGGGGGGGGGGTGGGGATGTGGGTAGGAAGGGGCGGTAGGGGGGGGCGGGGGGCAATGGCGATGAGCGTATGTGCGGGAGTGGGGAAGAGGGGCGGTATGGGGGGGGGGGTAGGGTGGGGTTGGGGGGGGGGGGTGTACTGAAGGGGAAGAGGGGGGGAGGAAGGAGGGGAGAACGGAAAAGGGTCGAAGAGAAGGGATAAGGGGGGGGGGGGTGTACTGAAGGGAAGATGGGGAGGAAGGAAGGGGAGGGCGAGAATGGGAAAGACGCGAAAGAGAAGGAATAAGGGGGGGGGAAGGAAAAGGAAAATGGGGAAGAGGGAAAGGGATGGGTCGATGATAAAAGACCACGAAAAGAAAATACATAAAAAAAGAAGAAAAAAAAAATCCAAAAATCTAATTAGGAATAAAAAAATAAAAAAAATCACAAAACACGAAACACGACCCGAGGGAAAAAAACGAAGGAAAAAATTCAAGTAAAGGCCCCCGTCCCCGTACCTCCCTGTCTCACCTCCATGGAAGCAAGCAAGCAATCAAAAAAAAGAAAGAAAGAAAGAAAGAAAATAAGAAAGAAGGAAAAAAAAAAAAAAAACGAAAGAAGAAAGATAAAAAGTTTGTACCGTAATCCTCGCCTCTCCGTTCCGTGAGGGTCGGTTAGCATAGCAAATGAGACAAACTTCAAAGATGAAGTTAAACTAACGACCTTTCCCTCTCGTGTTTCCTGATGTCTCTTGCCTCCCTCTCCGCTCTTCCTTTTACGGAGGGGAGGGGGGGGAGGGGGGAGGGGGATCACCATGGGAGATCGCCCGAATAACTGGTTTTAAGGAAGCGTACAGGAGCATCCGCATATACGTACAGAAGCTTGTACGCAGGTTAAAAATAGTAGATGTAATAGATAAAGAGAGGTTTAAGCTTGCATAGATAGATACAGACACACAGTCACGCTGGCGGATACGGGCTTATACTCACTCAGACACGTACTTTACGATTCTTACTCTTGGATATTGCCAGTTTTCCTTCAAAATGCGTTGTGAAAAAAAGATCTTTAATCCTTCCTTCTTTTCTACCTCTATCCCTCCCTCTCTTCTTCCTCCCTTCCTCCTTCTCGTCCTCCTCTCCTCTTCCCTATCCCCTGTTTCTATCCTCCTTTCCTCCTCTTTATTCCTTACTCACTCCTTCCTTTCTTCCTTCCTTCCATTTTTCCATCCATCCTGCCTTTATCCTTCCCTCCCTCTCTCTCTCCCTCCCTCTCATACACCCGCACAGCATCCCTCCACCCACCAACCTTCCTCCTTCCCTCCCTCCCTTCCTCTAATATAGCCACACACCATCCCTCCACCCACCACCCTCCCTCCTTCCCTCCCTCCCACCTTCCCTCCCTCCCTCTCATACCCACGCACACCATCCCTCCACCCACCACCCTCCCTCCCTCCCTCCCTGCCTCCCTCCTAACCCCTTCAGGAGTCACTGCAAAGGCCCCGCCATCTGACCTGAGCCCAAAAGTCGAAACAGAAGCGCTATTGTTCTGACCGAAGGGCGTCCCGCAACAATCGCCCTTACGACATACCCTCCGAGGCAAAAACAGATTCGTGGACGTCTGCCTGGAACTCACGAACGGATATTCGTCTCAAGGGAGAAGGAGATAAGGTCAGGTTCGTGTTTGGAGATTTTGTTACGGATAATGGCGGTATTTGTTGTGTAATGGTAGTGGTGGTGATTGTCACGATATTTAAAATGATATACTACTACTACTACTACTACTACTACTACTACTACTACTACTACTACTACTACTACTACTACTATACTACTACTGTGTGCTGTGTGGTGCAGCGGTAGCGATCTCGTCTAGCAATCTTGCGTTCAAATCCCTCGCCGCCAGTGGATGGTAACCCCGGCCATTCCTTGCACACAGGGGATCATTTAGAAGCAAAATCAAACAGACAGTATGTCACACCAAGAATATCCATTGTAATAAATGGAATCAAACCAAACCTTACTACTACTATTACTACTACTACTACTGCTGCTACTACTATTACTACTACTACTGCTGCTGCTACTACTACTGCTACTACTAATACTAATACCAATACTGAAACTGCTACTACTACTACTACTGTTACTACTACTTTTACTATTACTACTACTACTACTACTCCTACTACCACTACTACCACTAATGAAACTGCTCGTAATAATGATAAAACACTAATCTAGTATAAATATTTAAAAAAAAAGCAAAAAGAGGAAAATCTACCTTTCGCCTCGACACCATTTTCCTTTTCAGAATGGAAGCGGATGCTCAAGGGAGTGTTAAATGTAATTTTTTTTTATTATTATTTTCGCTTTCAACTCCGGCCAATGATTCGCCTCCCGGCTGTCGATAAGACCTTGCGACTATTACCATAAAACGAAATATTTTGAGACCAAAGGAATTCCAGGTAAGGATTTACATGGGGAGGTCTCGTAGACTGGCGTTAAACGATAATGGTCCTAAGGGTCAGAGGTCGTAAGGTGTATAATCCCGTGCATTCTGTTGGCGTGAAAGAGGGAGGAGCTACGGCTACTTCTATGACGTCATCATTCGACAAGTTCGATCGATGAGCGAATTTCCAATTAAAAGAATAAAGAAATGTGTGTATATATATTCTTTTTCTTTGTATGAGAATGTAAAATCAACGCTACGGAATAAATTGGTCATCATCAAAACAATAATTTGAAGCATATATTCATAAGCATTTGTTTGGTGACATACATCTGCATAATCAAATAAAATAACAAATATAAACAACACAATATATAATCAATTGAATATTCTGTCAAAACCGTATTTACAATTCAAAACAAACTTTACATAAATAAATATCAAGCCAGAGAGAGAGAGAGAGAGAGAGAGAGAGAGAGAGAGAGAGAGAGAGAGAGAGAGAGAGAGAGAGAGAGAGAGAGAGAGAGAGAGAGAGAGAGAAAGAGAACGAGAGAGAGAGAACGAGAGAGAGAAAGAGAGAAAGGACATTGATTATCGGGTCCAACAGCCTGCCATTTGAACTTTGACATAAATTTATTTGTAGTATGAGTGTTACAAAAAAAAAGAAAAGAAAAAAAAATGAATGATAACTTTCGAAAACGGATAAAAAAAAAACGACAGTGAACATGCAACCCCTGATAAGCGGTGAAAATAACACGTTCTTTTTATCAATACTATCACTGAGAGATTCGTATTCCCTCTGT
>NC_051388.1:6400486-6405486 GCF_015228065.2 Penaeus monodon
ATGGAAGCTAAAGAGGAAAGGAAAGATGAAAAAGGAAAGTCGGGCGAGGAGAAAAATAGATAGGGAGGAGAGAAAAGTGAAGACGGAAGAGGAAACTAGAAAAAAAGAAACAAAGGGGCGAGTAAGGGAAAAAAAGAGGAAAGAAAGAGGGGAAGAAGGAAGAAAAGAGATGAGAGGAAACGGAAAAAGGGAGAGAAAAGCAAAAATGAAAAGAGGAAAGGGAAAGGAAAAAACAAGAAATCGAGAAAAGGGGAACGAGAAAGTACCTTTTTTTTTTTTTTATAAAAGGAAGGATCTATCACTGTCTAAGTAATTACCCGAACGATAATTAATCTCACACTTTCTTGATCAGCGACGGGGAAGGAGAAGGATTAATAGACAGACAAAAAGGAAAATAAATGGAAGGATTAGAGGCGCATGTTTGCGTTTGTGCGTGTGTACGTGACTAGGAAGGATACATAGATAGATAGATAGATAGATAGGTAGATAGATAGATAGGTAGATAGATAGATAGATAGGTAGATAGATAGAAAATAGAGATAGATAGATAAGTAGATAGATAGATAGGTACATAGAGAGATATAGAGGGGAGGGAGGGAGGGAGGGAGGGAGGGAGGGAGGGAGGGAGGGAGGGAGGGAGGGAGGGAGGGAGGGAGGGAGCGGGAGCGGGAGCGGGAGAGGGAGCGGGAGAGAGAGAGAGAGAGAGAGAGAGAGAAGAGAGAGAGAGAGAGAGAGAGAGAGAGAGAGAGAGAGAGAGAGAGAGAGAGAGAGAGAGAGAGAGGGAGGGAGAGAGGAGAGTGAGAGAGAAACACCAGAATAAAAACAGAATAAAATGTAAACAAAACAAGACAGTAGGCATAACAACAAACAATCAACCAACCAAACAAATAAGATTTAAGACAACAGAGAAAGAAAAAAAAAACAAAGAAGATACAAACAAAAAGAAAAGAAAAGAAAAGACGGAGAAGAAGAAGAAAAAATAAAAAAAAAAGAAGAAGAAGAAAACAAGAATTAGAAAAGAAAGAAGAGAGAGAAAGAGCGAGCTAGCACAGCCTGAGGTAAGGAGGCCAGCGAGCGAAATGGAGTTTGTGGGACTTGATGGCAACACTATGAGAGAGTTGCCAGTGAGGGTTTTGGCGGTGATTATATATAAAGTCAGACACGGGGCCGAGACAGAGGCGGGGGATGTTGGTGGCGGATTGTTGTTTAGGAAGGGGGGGAAGGGGGGGAAGGGGGAAGGGGGGGAAGGGGGAAGGGGGGAAAGGGGGGAAGAAGGGGGAGGACTAGGAGAGAGGAGAAGAAGGGAGGAAAGGGGAGGGGGAGGGGGAGGCTAGGAGGAGGAAGGGGAGAGGGAGAGACTAAGAGGAGAAGGGGAGGAGGGAGAGACTAGACTAAACAGGAGATAGAGAAAGAGAAGGAGGAAGAAAGGGTGAGGTAGGAGAGATGAGGTTGGTAGAAAAATGGAGATAGGAAAAGAGAAAAAAAATGGAAGGAGAGAGAAACGTTTATTAAATGAGGATAAATACACAGAGAGATTGCTTGTTTACTTCTTTATTCCTATGTTTTCACCCCTTGGCTCTCCCCATCGCGCTTCCTCCTTTTCTTCATTTCCTCCTCCTTCTCTTCATTTCTTTCCTCTTCCCCTTCCTCCTCCTTCTTCTCTTCCCCCCTTCTCCTTCCCTCTCCTCATTCTCCTCCTTTCCTTCCCTCCTCCTTCCCTCTCCTGCTCCTTCTTTTCTCTTTCCCCCTCCTCCTCCTTCTTCTCTTCCCCCTTCTCCTTCTCCTCTCCTCATTCTCCTCCTCTCCCTCCCTCCTCCTTCTCACCCCTTTCCTCCTTCTTCTTCCCTCCCCCCTTCTCTTTCTCCTCTCCTCATTCTCCTCCTCTCCCTCCTCCTCCTCACCCTCCCTCCTCCTCACCCCCCTCCTCCTCACCCCCCTCCTCCTCACCCCCCTCCTCCTCACCCCCCTCCTCCCGGCCTCTAGACGTCTGAAAATGTCTATTTGCTTTCACGAGCTCTCTATCCTCTTGGAGTTGGTGCCTTTGAATGCCCTCTCTTTTATTTCTTTCTCCTCTTCTTCTCTTTATTCCTTTTCATTCTTTCAATGCGTCTGCTTTTTTCCGGGTTTATTATTATTATTATTTTTTATTTTTTACTTTTTACTTCTTCGCTTTGCATTTTTCTCCTTTGTATCTGAATGATTTTTTTTATTTTTTTTTTATTTTCGTATCCGTTTTCCTACTTTTCCTTCACTCTCTTGTCTCTCCTCCTCTCTCTTATTTCTCCGCCATTTCTTCCTCTGTCCTAAATCCACTCTTTTCTCTAGCCCTTTTCTTCTCCTCTTCCTCTCCTTCTCTCTTCTTTCCGTCTCGCCCCCTCTCTTTCCCTTCCTCATCCCTTCTTTCTTTTCTACCTCTCTATTTCCCCTCTACGCTTTTCTTCCACTCCCTTCTTCTCGCATTTTTCTATTTCCTTCCTCCTTCCCCCTTTCTCCCCCTCCCCTCCAATCTACCCCCTCCCCTCCCATCTCCCCTTCCCCTCATATCTCCCCCTCCCCTCCAATTCCCCCTTCCCCCTTCCCCTCTCCCCCCCCCTCCCCCCTCCCCCTCCCCCCCTCCCCCCTTCCCTTCCGGCTTGAAGGCTCGTGGCTATTTTCCGGAGCGTGAAGGGAGGAAGCTCGCCGTCGAAATAAGAGTGCTTTCGCGTCTCCGGTCGAGAGCAGGAGGGGAAGTCTGGAGTGGAGGGGGAGAGGGGGGAGGGGGTTGTGGGGGAGAGAGGGGTGAGGGGGAGAGAGGGGTGAGGGGGAGAGGGGGTTGTGAGGGAGAAGGGGGTGAGGGGGATGTGGGGGATGTAGGGGGTGAGAGGGATGTGGGAGTGTGGAAGATGTGGGGGTGAGGGGGATGTGGGGGGGGTGAGGGGGATGTGGGAGGATGAGGGGGATATGGGGGTGAGGGGGATGTGGGGGGAAAGGTAAGAGGGTAAGAGTGGGGAATGAGGGGAGAGAGTGAATGGGTGAAGGGGAGGTTAGGGAATAAGGACTAAGGGGGGGGGGGAGTTATTAGGATGTGGGGGATAGGATTACAAAGAGTAGCTTGGGGGGGGGGGGAGAAGTAAGGAGGACGGAGGGGGTGATTGATATCCTTGGGTATATGGACGGGATGAGGGGGGGAGGTGCGTAATGAGGGGAAGGGGAAGGGGAAGAGGGGAAGGGGAAGAGGGGGAGGGGAAGGGGAGGGGGAGGGGGGAATGAGGAGGTAGGGTTGCGGTGGTGACAGGTGGTGATGGATATATTGGGGGGGAGGGGAAGTGATGAAGAGTTTGTAGGGGTGAGGTGGGGGGTAGGTAAGGGGTTTGGTGGGGGGGTTGACAATTGGGTGAGTGAGAGAGGGAGAGAAGTTGGGAAGACGGATTGTGGAGGGGGGGGTAGGGGGAGGGAGCGATGAAGGGTGGGAGGAAAAGACGAAGAGGGGAAGGGCGAAAGAAGCGTAGAGGGAGGGAGGAAGGAGCGAAGAAGGAAGGGAGGGAGAAGAGAGGAAGAGAAGAAGAAAGGAAGGCCGAAAGAAGTGTAGTAGGGAAGGAAGAAGGAGCGAAGAAGGGAGGGCAGATAGGGAGGATTAACAGCAAGGGAAGAAGGAGGGAAGAGAAGAGAAAAGAACAGAAGAATATCAAGAGAGAGAAATAGAAGTGGACTTAGAGACAGAACGGGAAGAAAGAAAAGAAAGGAAAGGAAGTGAAGGAGCAAGGAAAACGAAGAGGAGAAACGATGCACGATAAGAAGGAGGAAGAGGAAGAGGAGAAAGAGGAGGGGGGGGGGGATGTGCCCTCTCCGCTCTCATGTCTTCGAAGGCAGCTTCTTGTCTCTTAAAAACAACGCATCCATTTTCTATCTGGTTATGAGGTTACGAAACGTCACCCAACACTAGAAAGAAAGAAAGAAAAGAAGAAGAAAGAAGAGAGAGAGGAGAGAGAGAATAGGAAGGAAGAGAGGAGAGAGAGAAAGGAAAGAGGAGAGAGAGAGAGAGAGAGAGAGAGAGAGAGAGAGAGAGAGAGAGAGAGAGAGAGAGAGAGAGACAGACAGACAGAGAGAGACAGACAGAGAGAGAGAAAGAAGAAGAGAGAGAAGGGAGAGGAGAGAGAAGGGAGAGGAGAGAGACGAGAGAGAGAGAGAGAGAGAGAGAGAGAGAGAGAGAGAGAGAGAGAGAGAGAGAAGAGAGAGAGAGGAGAGAGAGAGAGAGAGAGAGAGGAGAAGAGAGAGAGAGAGAGAGAGAGAGAGAGAAAGAGAGAGAGAGAGAGAGAGAGACCTAAAGACCCAAACCGTCACCTCATCCTTTTCAGCAAAAAAGAAGAAAGAAAAATGAATTCCAAAAACGCAGGAATAAAACGCACGAAAGTATAAAATAAATAAAGGAAAAAAAGTTATAATAATGATTCGCTCCTTGATTCTTGCTCTCCCTTCGAAAGGATGCTGGACGATTTCATTAAAATATTTTTCACATGCAAGAAATGTCTTTTTCATTTTCCAACTCGCTGCCTTTCTCTCTATTTTCCCTTTTTTCTTCTCTGTCTTTCCTTTGTTAGCCTTTCTCTTTTCTCTATTCTTTTCCTAAACCTTTTCCTACTTCTCTTTTCTCTCTTTCTTCTTTTGTTAAATTTTTCATTCTATTTTTAGATTATTTTATCATTATTATTATTATTTTTTTATTATTATTTTTTTTTGTTAAGCCCTTAATTCATTTCTTTTATCAATTCTTTCCTTCTTCCTTTCTTCTCCTAAACCATTTCTTCCTCTTTCATCTTTTGCTAAACCATTTCTTAACCTTCTTTTTCTTCCTTCTTCTTCTTCTTTTTCTTCTATCTCTCTCCATTCCCGCTCTATATCACGTCGCTCAACCCTGTCCCAAATCTATTCTAATCATGATTTCTTCGCATATCATCTTTATCACCCTTCTTATATACATTCTCATCTTCACTGCGCATCCACATATCCTTACCGTCCTTCTC
>NC_051388.1:6426400-6428900 GCF_015228065.2 Penaeus monodon
TCTCCCTTCTACCTCCTCTCTCTCTCTCTCTCTCTCTCTCTCTCTCTCTCTCCTTCTCCTTCTCTTCTCAGCTCCTCTCCTCTCTTCTCCTCTCCTCTCCCCTCTTCTCCTCCCCCCCCTCTCTCTCTCTTTCTCCTTCTCTTCTCTGCTCCTCTCTTTCTCTTCCCTCTTCCATCTTCCTCTCCCTTCCTCCTTCTGTTCTTGCAATTTCCGCCCGCAAATTTATCCCCTTCAATATATCGCTGATAGAATTCCATCGTTTTAAGGCGTCACTGATACCGTTTCGTGGTACGTGTGTAGGAGGCGGATTAAACTTCATTAGCATTGAAAAGGAGAACGAACGAGAGAAAGGAAAAAAGGAGAGAGAGAAGGACAGCGAGAGGATGATGATGGAGAGGGGAGAGGTTGGCAAGAAGGATGGGAGATGGGGAGAAGGAGGGAGGGAGATGGGGGAAGGGAGCGAGGGAGGGAGGGAGGGAGGGAGGGAGGGAGGGAGGGAGGGAGGAGGGAGAGAGAGAGAGAGAGAGAGAGAAGAGAGAGAGAGAGAGAGAGAGAGAGAGAGAGAGAGAGAGAGAGAGAGAGAGAGAGAGAGAGAGAGAGAGAGAGAGAGAGAGAGAGAGAGAGAGAATGAGGTCGGGGGAAGAACGAGACCGAGAACGAGAAAGAGAGAAAAAAAAAGAGGGAGAAAGAAGAAAACAGAATCCAAGTAGACAGAAAAGGGAACAGAAGACACAAAAGAAGAAAAGCACAACGAAAAGAACAAGAAGAATAGAGGAAGCCGCACAGCCACAGCCGCTACAGCCGCCTCCGCCGCCACCGCCGCTGCTGCAGAGCCCCGCCCCGTGCAGCAGCAGCAGCATCCAGCCAGGGCAGCCATGCAGGCAGAGCAGCAGCATCCAGCATCCGACCAGCCAAGGCATCTCCGAGGGGCCTCCGAGAATCATTCACAACATTCGCACGGACTAAACGCCGCGCCAGACGGCTGTTGGACGATCCGTGGTTCCTGCCGCGGCTTAAGAAGGGGGGGGGAGGGGAAGAGGAAAGAGGGAGGAAGGAAGAGGGGAGATGGAAGGGGGAGGGGAGGGGAAAGAGGAAAGAGGGAGGAAGGAAGAGGGGAGATGGAAGGGGGAGGGGAGGGGAAGAGGAAAGAAGGGGGAAGGAAGAGGGGAGATGGAAGGGAGGGAAGGGGAAGGAGGATGAGGGATGGAGAAAGGGGAAAGGGGGATGGGAAGGAGGAACAAGGAAGGAGAAGGAGGATGGGGGAAGGGGGGGGGGAGGGAAAAAGACAGAGGGGAAGGGGGGAGGGAAAGAAAAAGAGGGGAAGGGGGAAGAGGGAGAGGGGAAAAAAAAAGAGGGGGGAGGGGGGGGGAAGGAGGAAGAAAAAAAGGGAAAAGAGAGGGGAAAAGGTTTGGGGGTTTTTGGGAGGGAGGAAGAGGGAAAGGGAAAGAGGAGAGGGGGGGGAAAGGGGGGAAGGGGGAGAGGTGAGGGGAAGAGGACAGGTGAGGGGAAGGGAAGAGAAGGATCGAAAGAGTAAGAGAAGGTAAGGAGGGAAGGAAGAAGGACAGAGGAGAGGAAGAAAGGAAAAGGAAAGAGGAGGAGACGTAAAAAGACGGCCAGAAGAATAAGAGAGAAGAAGAAGAGGGGGAAGAAGAAGAAGAAGAAGAAGAAGAAGAAAAAGGGAAGAAGAAGAAGAAGAAGAAGAAAAGAAGAAGAAGAGAGGATGAAGAGAGATAACGGACGTAGGAGCATGGAGAAAAAGCAAAGGTAGAAAGAGGGAATATGGAGGGGGAAGAAAAGGGGGGGGAAAGGGGAGAGGAGGTTTAAAAGATAATGGGGGAGGGCCCCGGATGGGGGAAAGAGGAAGGGGGGGAGTAAGAAGGAGGAGGAAGATGGAGGATGGAAGAAGGAGAAAGGAGAAAAAAAGAAATGAATCAGGGGAAGAAAGACGAAGAAGGATAAAGCGAATGCAGACTGAGCAAGCAGAAAGAAGACGAATGGAGACGAAAGACGATCGAGGAGAATAATAACAATAAAAAAAAGATGAAAGGTGAATTGAACAAGAAGAGAAGGAAATGAGGAAGAAAGAGGGAGGGAGGGAGGGAGAGGGGGGAAAGGAGGGGGGAGAGGGAGGGAGGGAAGGAAGGAGGGGGAGGGAAGGGGGGGAAGGGGAAGGAGGGGGGGAGGGGGGGAGGGAAGGGGGGAAGAGGGGGAAAGGAAGGGGGGAGAGAGGAAGGCAAGGAAAGAGGGGAAGGAGGGGAGGGGGGGGAGGGGGGGGAAGGGAAAGGGAAGGGAAGGGAAAGGGAAGAGAGAGAGAGAGGAGGAGAGAGAGAGACGGAGAGAGAGGAAAAGAGAGGGAGAGAGAGGAGAGAGAGAGAAAAGACAGGAGAGAGAGAGAGAGAGAGGAGAGAGGGGAGGGGGGGAAGGAAAAGGGCAAGGAAAGGGGGAAGGGAGGGAGGGAGGAACAAAAACCAGAGAGCTACGTGTGAGGAATAAGTTTGTT
>NC_051388.1:6433900-6436400 GCF_015228065.2 Penaeus monodon
GCGAAGTAAACTTTCAAGTCAGAGGAAGTGTTGGAAAATTACTGTGTTGGGAGCATGTTTTACTATAAGTTTGGGTTTCCCTTTCCCGTTGAAATTTTTCCCCTTTTATTATTGCCATGTTATAGAATATTAAGTTGTCTGGATATTAGGTCCTAATATCCATCCCTATGTGGCTTCTGAATGACTCTTAAATGGGTCACGCACGTCGATACGATCTGGGGGAAGGAGGGGGGGAGGAGGGGGGACGGGAAAAGGGGGGGGGAGGGCAGTAAGAGGGGGGGAAGGCAGGGGGGAGGGAAGGAGGGGGAAAGGGGAAGGGAAAGGGAGGGGAAGGAGGGGGGAGGGCAGTAAGAGGGAGGGAAGGAAGGAGGAAGGAAGGAGGGGGGAGGGAAGGAGGGGGGAGGGAAGGAGGGGGGAGGGAAGGAAGGGGGAGGGAAGGGAGGGGGAGGGAAGGAGGGGGGAGAAGGGGGGCACTAAAACAATAAGGAAATTCTAAATGTCTCTTTACTCTGAAATGTGTCCACACACTCTTCCTCTTCATTTGCTGTTACACATAATCACGCACATACATACACACAGACCCACATACATACGCATACATATACACGCAACACACACACAAACTCGAAGACTATATATAGATAAGCGATTAGATAGTAGAAAAAACACCGAATCTAAAAAAAAAAAAATCACTTTAGACTTAGACAGTAATATTCATATTAAAACGACGACGACGACAACAACAACAACAACAGTATTAACGAGTATAAACTGGAACAAAGAAAGAACTGACTTGCTTCCCGTGGCAGCGTCTCCTCCCGCGCCCAAGGAAACACTAAGTCAAGCTCTGAATCTCGCGTCTTCCCTTGTTCTTTTTCCTTCCTTGGACTTTCCTCTTACTAAATATAGATGGCGTTGTTTTATGGTGGCTGTCTGGGGGAGATTTTTATTTTCTTTTTAGGCCGTTTTTGCTCTTTTTTTTCAGATTCTTTGAGTTATATTGTTTATCCGTAGTTGAGAGTAAAAGATAAAAAATGTAAGATAAAACGGAAAGAATATTGTGAATTTCAAATACGTATATATATGTACACACACACACACACACACACACACACACACACACACACACACCACACACATATATATATATATATATATATATATATATATATATATATATATATATAACAATGTCTCTCCGTGTTTCTAACGAGAATAAAATGAATGAAGTTTGTATAGCTAACATTCCCAAATGAATTAAATTTTCACTGCTCAATTATCCTGCCCATAAAAAAGGAAGAGAGAGAAAAAAGAGAAAGAAAAAAAAGGAAGAAAGAAAAAGAGAGAAAAAAGAAAGAAAAAAAGGAAGAAAGAGAGAGAAAAAGAGAAAGAAAAAGAGAGAAAAAATGAGAAAAAGAAAAGAAAAAAAACGTGACGTTGTCTTTTCCACCGATACAATTTCGCATTTTGTCCCGTTCAAATTCCACTCATTTTTTTTCGCATTTCTCTTGGCCAATTGAACAAAAATTATTTATCCAATTGTCATCCAACGCTTTTGCAGAGACAGAATTACAAACAGGGCGATTAGTTGGGACGAATATTAATGCAAAATTACGATAGTTTCCCGTCCGGCCGCCATTGTTGTTGTGGCTGTGTCCGAATGCGTGCTTATTTTGTCACAATCCAATTATCGTTATTTTCTTTTTCTTATTCATTTGTCCTTATCACTATCATTATTTTAGGTTAGGTGATTTTTAATTGTTAACTACTATTATGATTATTATTCTTGTTGATTGTTAATTATTGATTAATATTATAATCACAATTATTATTGATTATCAGTTATTAATTACTGCTATAATAATTATCATAATTAAGATATCACAGAACAGTTAATAGCAATCTCGCTATTTCCTTGGCTTAGACTTATTTTTTCTCTTTACTTAATAGTTTCGAAGACGTTGAGAACACATCCAAACGACTCTTCAGTGAGAGACATGCAAACTTAATTAAAAAAAGAGAGAGAAAAAAAAAAACTTTGTAATTTATTATTCGGTTTTTGAACTTCTTTCTTGTAAGTAGAATTCAGGGTTTAGATATGGTGTTTTTTTTTTTTTTAGAGTATATGAACTTAGATTCTCACGTACGTACATATATGATGTATGTATTCATGGATACTTACATAAACACAAACACACACACACACATACACACAAACAACACACACACAAAACACACACATACACACAAACACACACCACACACCCCACACCACACACCAACACCACACACACAGACACAAACACAACACAGACACACACACACACCACACACACACACTCACACACACACAAACAAACACACACACCACACAAAACACACAACACACACACACACACACCACGCACACACACACACACCAAACACACACACCCCACACACACCACACACACACACACACACCACACACACACACACACACAACAACACATAAACAAAC
>NC_051388.1:6445928-6458428 GCF_015228065.2 Penaeus monodon
ATACACATGCATGTGTAAATACATACATACATACAAATATACATGCGTACTCACATATATACTTACGTACATGCCTATATGCTTACATGCATACTTATATATCTCTCTGTCTGTATGATCTCTGTCTCTCTCTCTCCCTCCCTCTCTCCTTCCTTCCCCCCCCCCTCCTTCTCCCTCCCCCCTTCTCTCTCTCCCTCCTTCTTTCTCAATCATCACCTTCTCCCTCTCTTTCCCTCTCCTCCTTCCATTTCTTCCACCTTCCTTGCCTCCCTCTCTCTCCCTCTCTCCCTCCATCCCTCCCCCCTCCTCCCCTCCACATAAAAACCCTGTCATTCAGAGACAAAACTGATGAACGAAATCTGAAATCTAATTTACGAAGTCATTATCACGGAATGTTAAAAAGAAAACGGAAAACCAGAGAGTGACAAGAAAAGAAGGAAAACGTGACTAAAGAAAATGTTATTCTCGTTATCGTTATCACTGATATTGTTCAATACCATATATTTTATCTATTTCTTTATTTATTTGATTATTTATTTATTGATATAGAAGTCCAATGTACACAAATAAGATTTAATTGATTAGGGAAACAGTAAGAGGATAATCCGCGATACTACTTTCATCAATTCTATAAAAAACTGCCTCCGAAGACATTTTCCTTCCTCATTAACTGATTAGTTCATTAGCTTATTATCGGGGCTACAAGAAAAAGTTACAGACGGATTGTGATGAAAATGCATGGATGAGTTGGCAATGACCTAAATTACCTTTTAATTATATTCTGGCAATGAATCGATCCGTACGAAGATCTAGAATCCCATCGAAGCATGAATCACCAGTGCGAGCCTCGGTTAATTAAATTTTCTCTTGATTACAGTACACTTAACTATTTTGGAACCGATAGTTATTCTTACCTGGCAGTGACTAAAGGATATAAAATTGAATATCTTAAAATTATTACCCTAATCAAAATCAAATTTTCTTTACAAGATAATTATCTGCATAAAAGACTAACACGATTCTATCTCCATAAGTTATTATTTTTATTATCAAAAAGAAAATTTTCATTATCAAATACGTTGGAGCACGTGAATGACCTTAACAAAATCTAAAATATTCATCCATTTATAACACTATGCATTATATAGCATTATAGTACCCAGCCCGCTTAAAAACCTCTAAACACCTGAAACTGAATCGTCAATACACTTGTAAATTTATTACGAAAACCATACAAATGGGAAGACATTATAATTACAATCTGACTCCTTATCCACTTAGCCTCTCGTGATAAGCCTTATCGGTATCCCTAATGAAATCTGACCCTCCCGATCTCATACACATTGGTAGTGAATCAGGACGCAAACGATGTTATTATTATTATTATTATTACTACTACTACTATTATTACTACTACTACTACTACTACTACTACTACTACTACTACTACTACTACTACTACTACTACTACTACTACTACTGCTACTATTATTATTATTATTATTATTATTATTATTATTATTATTATTATAATTATTATTAGTATTGTTATTATTATTATGACTATCATCGTTACCCTCATTATTATTATTATCACATACAAAATCTCACAGAAACTGCAAATATTATATGTAAGACAACGAAAAAGAAAAGAAAAGAAGAAGAAGAAGAAGAAGAAAAAAATATAAACCCATCTCTCTCTCTCTCTCTCTCTCCCTCTCTCTCTCTCTCTCTCTCTCTCTCTCTCTCTCTCTCTCTCTCTCTCTCTCTCTCTCTCTCTCTCTCTCTATATATATATATATATATATATATATATATATATATATATATATATATATATACATATATATAAAACTTTGGCTGGAAGAAACTGTACGCCATTGATGTTGGCACTGCAAATAATAGACGTCAAAATAGAAATTATGTAATCCTTATGGGAGACGCGCACACATACCCATCACGGCCACTTTCTCTAAAAAAGAAAAAAAGAAAAAAAGCTATTCTCAATATCAAAATCAACTAAAGCGTATGTTGCATGGTAATTGTTTACATAAAAGCCTATTTTACCCATTTTAAAAGTAAAGAAAAAATATAATTTAAATATTCAACAGAAGGAAAAAAAGTCTGTACATTTTTATGCCTTCATGTGTAAATTAACTTGCGTAACTCATTTCCATAAACAACAACAAAAACTGTGAAAAAAAAACAAAAAATAATAATGAATCACCAGCTTACCAACTTTTTACATCCACTCGCATTGCAAAAGGTGTCACGTGACAACATATGCAACCTATTTGACTTTTAATAAGCATTGCAATCACCTTTTAATGCAATTCACTGTAGCTTGCTCGTGTTTATAATTCCTGAATAACAAAACAAAAACAAAAAAAGAGAAGAAAAAAAACTTTCAATACACCTATTTCGTGCAGTGTTTCCTTATCAACACAATAAGGTGTTTTCGGTATTTACTGACATTCTTAAGAATATCAATAACTATTAATGTCCATTTATTCCTTTTCGATTTATGTTACGTACGTATTCCGTGTATCGTACGTACTATACCTCTATTGCATTAACTATGGTAATGACTGTACTTATATTGCACGAACGGCAAAAAAACCGACAAAGTTAATACAAACACTAAAAGAAATAAGCAATTAAATACATAAATACACAAAACAAACAAATACACGAGTAAACAAATAAACAAACAAACAAATACACAAACAAACAAACAAACAACCACACACACAACATAAAGCACATTCGCCTCTGAAAATGACTTTCAAAAAAACGCCCTTTTTAACACGCCTACACATGCTCCCGCGGAAGAGCGACGTCATGGTCATTTTCCCCGTCTGAAATTCCAGTCGTGAAAGTGGTCGAGTTGCTTTTCTATCTCATGCCAGAATGCCATGCACTTTCATCACTTAATTGTCATGGAAATTACCCGCTATTGTTGCCACTGGATTCGGTGCCACAATATATGAATATCTCAGATTATCCTCAAGCTGGCTTTTTTTTTTTCTTTTTTTTTTATTATCTATCATCATTATTATTGTTCTTATTAATATTATTATTATCCTAATTATCATCTTTATTTTTCATCATCATCATAAAAAGATATAAGATTTGTTCACATGTATTTTTTTGTCGTTACAGATATTTATTTTTCTCTTTGTTTTCAAAAAAAAAAAAATAATTTTGCATACATGACCGTAGTTTTACTTCCTTTCCCTTAGAACTAGATTGCAATGCAGTGCTCGAAAATCACTAACATAAAATGTGTTCTTGAAAAGTAATATATCACTTACTAGTATTTAATCTTTTTTCGATATCCTTCGACCCCAAAAAATCATGGTATAAATAACCTTGCGACATTTCGAGTCACCACTGCATTATTTCTATAGTTCTATCTATATAGATATATTATATATATATATATATATAATATAAATATAATAGATATACATATACCTATATAAATATATACATATATATCTATATAGTATATAATATATATATATATAATATACATATATATATATATATATATATAATAATTTCTCTCTCTCTCTCTCTCTTCTCTCTCTCTCTCTCTTCTCTCTCTCTCTCTCTCTCTCTCTCTCTCTCTCTCTTTCTCTCCTCCTCTCTCTCTCTCTCTCTATTTATATATATATATATATATATAATATATATATATATTATATATCATAATTATATATTATACTTTATATATATATATATATATATATATATATATATATATATTTCTCTCTCTCTCTCTCTTTCTCTCTCTCTCTCACTCACTCTCTCTGTCTGTCTGTCTGTCTGTCTGTCTGTCTGTCTCTCTCTCTCTCTCTCTCTCTCTCTCTCTCTCTCTCTCTCTCTCTCTCTCTCTCTCTCACCCACTTCTTCTCTTCCTTTCTCTCTTTCCTTCCTTTTTTCCCCCTCTCTCTCCCTCTCTTTTAAACCTCGGGTGAATTGGTTCCAATGTATCTCCGACAGATCTTTGTTTCTCTCTTTGTCCGTGTCTTTGTTGAAAAGTTGCCGTTGAGAGTGAGGCTCGCTCTATGCCGTGACTTCTCGGTGAACTGTAAGATTGTCTTCTTTCTCTTCCATTTCCTTTTCTTCTCTCTCCCGTTTTTGTGATTCTGTTTTTTTTTTTTTTTTTTTTTTTTTTTAAGTTGCTGCTCTTGTTCTTTTTCTTCCTCTTCCTCCTCCCATATCTTCTTCTTCTTCTTCCTGTTTCCTTCTTTTTCTTCATCATCATCATCATCTTCTTTTCTTTTTCCTCTTCCTCCTCCTCTTCTTCCTCTTCCTCTTTTCTTCTCCTTCTTCTTTTTTTTTTCTTCTTCTTCTTCCTCTTTTATGCTTCTTCCTCTTCTTCTTCCTCTTCTTCTTCCTCTTCCTCTTTTTCTTCTTTCTCTTCTTCCTTCTTCTTTCTTCTTCCTCTTCTTCTTCTTCTGCTTCTCCTTCTTCCTCTTCCTTCTTCCTCATTCTTCTTCCCTTCTCTCTTCTTCTTCCTCTTCTTCTTTTTCTTCTTCTCTTCTTCTTCTTCCTCTTCTTCTTCTTTCTCTTCTTCTTCTTCTTCTTCCTCTTCTTCTTCCTTTTCCTCTCCCTCTCCCTCTCCCTCTCCCTCTCCCTCTCCCTCTACCTCTCCCTCACCCTCACACTCTTCTCTTCCTCTCCCTCTCCCTCTCCCTATCCTCTTCCTCTCCCTCTCCCTCTTCCTCTCCCTCTCCCTCTTCTCCCTCCTTCTCTTCCTCTTCTCATTCCTTTCGTGACCTGCAACTTCACTGTTCCTCGCCGGCAGAGGGCAACGAACTCAAAACACTGAAGACTCACTTCTCTTTCAATTTTAAAACTTCTGTATTCGTGTGCGGCAACCTTTGGAGAAAAGTGACTTCGCAAACAGTTAAAAGATTTTCTTTTTCTTTTCTTTTATATCAAATAAGCTACACAGTTTGCTTTTGATAAAAAAGTATATTTGCAGATTTTTTTTTATTTCCTTGCAAATCGGAAAACAAAATACTGTCCATCCCGTTTTCTATCAGCCATTTCAAAGGGGAATGAATCCATCCCGTTTTCTATCGTCCATATTACAGGGATGACTGCAATAGATTGTCGTTTTCATTGCCCTCACAAGCAGCATATCACCTTGAGTTCGTCCCAGCGTGCAACATGTGGCTTCAGCTTTAGTATTTCCATGTAGCTGTTGTTGCAGTTCATCTGGAATCATGCAAATTAAGGTGGACGTAATTTTCGGGACAGAAAGATATCGCATAATACTGGTTTATTTTAAGTCCTCCTCATATCTGGCAGATGGGGAAAAGAGTGTATATGAGTGTTTATATACATACACATGCATACATACATGAATGCACACGCACACACACACACACACACACACACACACACACACACACACACACACACACACACACACACACACACACACACACACACACACACACACACACACACACATATATATATATATATATATATATATATATATATATATATATATATATATATATATATATATATATATATATATATATACAAAGGAACAGGAATTTTAGGTAAAGCATAACGTTATCAAAACATAGCTTAAATTAATGTACCCGTGTATTGCGTAAAAGTAATTATTTCAAACATATAGGAAAAATAAAATGCACCAAGCATTAAAATTAATAATAAATACTGAGCAAATAACATGAGGATACACCCACACCTACACACACACACACACACACCTACACACACCTACACACACACACACACACACACACACACACACACACACACACACACAACAACAACAACAACAACAACACCCACACACAAACTCCTCCACACATACAAAAAAATACATATAAATCCAAAATAAATCAAAGGTCTTTCACCTGCGTGGGAACACTGGACGCCTCGATGACACAGTTACCAGATCCGGCGCAGCTGACGACCGAGTCCCATTGAAAATATGGTCTTGGCTTGTTTACCTTTCGCGTAACGAGGGAACTGGCGCCTGGGAATATTGTTTCGTGTCGACGACGGGTTTTTAAGGGAAATTTCTGTTTGTAATATTTTTTTTTTTTTTTTTTTTTTTGTTATTCGATTTGTTTTCTTTGCTTTAGTCTTTTCTTTGTTTCAGGATGTTTGATTTTATTTGCTTGTGCGTTGTGTGTGTGTGTGTGTGGGTGTTGTGTGTGTGTGTGTTGTTTGTGGTGTGTGTGTGGGGTGGTGGTGGGTGGTGCGTGTTTGCGTGCGTGCCTGCCTGCCTGCCTGCCTGCATACGTGCCTGCCCCCGTGCTTCTCTGTGTTTCATGCGCGCCTGTGTGCCTGAACAGCATGTGGTCGGCGCCGAGTCTGGGACTAAACAGATTCTAATAATAATAAATCTCTACCCCCCCCCCCCCACCTCTTCCCAATACCCTCCTCCACGGCCCCCCCCTACCCCCTCGACAACATAAAGTGAATATTAACTGACTACCCTTCCTCTCCTCCCCCCTCCCCCCTTCCCTACATAAAAGAAAGGGCAGGGGAATGAGAAAGAGGGAAATGGGAAAAGAGAGAGAAAGAGAGAGAGAGATAGGGAGAGAGAGAGTGAGAGAGAGAAAAAAAAGACACAGAGAGACAAAGACAGAGACAGAGACAGAAACAGAGACCAAAAAAGAGAGAGAGAGAGAGGCAAAGAGACAGAGAGCCAAACACACACACACACACACACACACACACACACACACACACACACACACACACACACACACAGCGAGACCCAACAAATAACCGCAACTTCTAACCACGACCAGAACCGCACGCAAGCAGCCACCGGCTTAGGGGATGAGGGAGAGATGCAGCATCCAGAAGGAGGGAGGACGATGCAGGAGATTTCGTCATCTCGCAGCCCCAGGATGCTGGGAGGAAGAAGGGGAGAGGATAAGGAGGAAAAGATGATGAAGAAGAAAAAAGGAAAGGGAAAAAAGGGAAAGGGAAAAAGAAGAGAGAGGGAAAGGAAAATGAAACAAAAAGAGAGAGCGAGAGAGAGAGAGAGGAAGAGGAAGAGAGGAGAGAGAGGGGAGAAGAGAGAGAGGAGAGGAGAGAGAGAGAAGAGAGGAGAAGAGAGAGAGAGAAATTGAAAGTAAAATACATAAAAAAAGTCCGAAACAACACATCAATAACAACAACAACAAAACAAACGCCGCTATCCCCTTAAACCGAAATTAAGAAAATACATTTGCAATTGCAATAGCACGGCAGAGCTAGTCCGTGGCGTCTCACCCCCATCTAACCCCCTCACCCCACCCCCCATTATGCAACATTCATGGCGTGGGAAGAGGGCGAGAGTGGGTGGAAAGTGTGGGTGGAAGAAACCTTGTTCAAAGTGGAAGAGATTCTCTCTCTTTCTGTCTCTGTCTCTGTGTCTCTGTCTCTCTCTCTCTCTCTCTCTCTCTCTCTCTCTCTCTCTCTCTCTCTCTCTCTCTCTCTCTCTCTCTTCTCTCCTCTCTCTTCTCTCTCTCCCCTTCTTCTCCTCCCTCTTCTCTTCTCTCTCTCTCTCTCTCTCTCTCATCCCTATCTCTATCTCTGTTTGTTTCTCTCTCTCTCTCTCTCTCTCTCTCTCTCTCTCTCTTTCTGTCCCTCCCTCACTCATCCCTCTCTCTTTCTCCCTCTCTCTCTCTGTCTGTAGGTCTGTTTCGTATGTAAAAAAAATAAAAAAAGAACATATATCTATCTCTCTATCTATCTATCTATCTATCCTATCTATCTCACCACACCACACCCCCACACACACCACACACACACACACACAATATTATATTATATATAATTATATATTTTATATATATTATATATTTATATATACACTATTATATTATATATATATATTTATTATCTAAAATATTATATTATAAATAATAAATAACTAAATAAATAAATAATAATAAATATAATAAATAAATAAAAAAAAATAAATATATATATATATATATATATATATATATTACTATAATAATATATATATATATATATATATATATTATATATATAATACTGCTACCACATGCACATACAACATACAAATGCCTATGAATGCACGCGAGGATGCCATGCACATACGCAGCTGAATAAATTAATCCCAAACACAAATCAACAATTGACGATAATCTATTCACAATCAAGGCCGCTTATAAAATTCCACTCTATCGCTTCCCATCTGTCACAAAAAAAGAACAAAAAAAGAACAACAACAACAAAAAAAAAAAACGAAAAAAAAAACAGTCTATAATGCTAATGCGCAGAGGCAGTTCATGCGGATGGTTTCTATGAATAAATTAATATATAAACAAAGCGAATGAATACATTACACTGAATAAAACTGATACATCTAAGCCGATATATCAATAAATCAAATACGAGTGACCAATATGAATTCCAAAATCCAAAATCTTTAAAAAAAAGGCGGGAAAATGGTTAGACGAAATGAATGAATTCCTAAATGTCAAAATCAGCAAAGCGAACGGTTTTTAAAAATGAGAGAAAAAAGAAAGAAAATAGACGAAGAGAGGAGAGGAAATAAAAGCGAAGACAAATAGAAAATAAAAAAACAACACGTGAATCAAGAGGTAAAAAGAAAGAAGAAGAAAGAAGAAAGAAGAAGAAAAAAAGAAGAAGAAGAAGAAGAAAAAGAAGAAGAAGAAGAAGAAGAAGAAGAAGAAAGGAAGAAAGAATGAAAAAGTAATCTAAAAAACAAACAAACAAACTAAGAAAAAAAAGCGACGAAACAGAACAGAAACAAGAAACAAGTGAACAAAAGATCGTGGAAAGCCCCGTTATCCTTCATCCGTGACGTCACTCTCGCCCTATTCTCTTCTCGTTTCCTGCCTCTCCTCCTCCCCCTTTTCCTTGTTTCTCTTCCCTTTTCCTATTATTACTTGCGTTTCCTTTTCTTGTATGATTTTTTTTTTTTTTTTTTTTGTTTCTTTGTTTTTTTCTTTTTTTTCATTTCTGTCTGTCTGTCTGTCTGTCTGTCTGTCTGTCTATCGGTCTCTCTCTCTCTCTCTCTCTCTCTTCTCTCTCTCTCTCTCTCTCTCTCTCTTCTTCTTTTCTCTCCTCTCCTCTCTCTTCTCTCTCCATCTCTCCTCTCTCTCTTTTCTCTCTCTCCCCTCTCTCTCTCTCTCTCTCCCTCTCTCTCTCTCTCTCTCCTCTCATCTCTTTTCTCCCCTTCCCTCTCCCTCTCCTCGTCTCGCCCTCGTCCCTCCAACTCCCCACTCCTCTCACCTCTCTCTTCCCTTCCCTCTTCCCTCTCTTCCTTCCCTCCCTCCCTCCCCCCTCTTTCTATCCCTCTCCATCCCTACCTTTTATCACCATTCCTCCTTCATCCTCTTCACAAATGATCAACAAAATGGCGTACGGGACGAGGATCAGCAAGAGTGATATTTCCCCGTATTTGTTTCCCCTTAGGTCGAGGCGGATCTACTTTTGGAGATTAGATTCCTGATCTCGCGATGACCTTTCCTTTTAATGACTGTGTGAGTTTTGTTTCTTTTAAGTTTAGTGTTTTATTTCATCTTACTTTTGTGTGTGGGAGAGATTACAGTGAAACTAACAAATGTATCGAAATGGTCATGATAATAACAACGATAATGATTATGTTATAATAATAATAATGATTATATATAAATAATAGTTATATTAAAATAATATATTGTAATGATGATGCTAATGATAACAATATTAATAGCAGTATCAACAACAACAACAAGAATAATAACAACAAAAACAACAACAACAGAAACAGTAGATAAGAAGGGGGGAAAATAAATGGCTTCAGAACAGCAGAACAAAGAGGGTTGAAGAGAAATGATGACGCATGCAACATGACGCATGCAACATGAGGAGATAAAGGTCTTTCCACTGTCGACTTCGATAACCTAAATTTGTCACAGGCGCCCTCGTGTACATATGAAACCCATAGATATAAGTACATACATAATGTATATATGAAAACCCATAAATATAAGTACATACAGAGTATATATATGGAAACCCACAGATATAAGTATATACACAGTGTTAATACGAAAATCCATAGATACAAGTATATACATCGTGTATATATAAAAACCCATATATATAGGAAGGTACATAATGAATGTACATGTTGGTGATAGAGCAGATAAGCTGATAAATATAATTCACACATACAAAGTCAACGAAACCCATACATACACAAAATCACACAAACACACTAATATGCGTCGATAGATAGGGAATGAGAATGTATGGTGTATGGTGGATAGATGTACTTTTCGATAAATGTGTAATGATAAATGTTTAAAGACGCTAATATACTTACTGTAAATATATACAGATATTTCTTCTTACACATTACTTGGTATCATCGTGAGTGTTGAGTGGTTTGTTTGTCTGGTGGACTATTAAGTCTTGAATAAAGCTGTTTTGTGTTTAGTGGACATTTTTGTTAACATGGGCTTTACGCTGGAAATAAAGAATAGGACCCACTAAGAGAGATGATTTGATAAATAATTAAATAAACATCGATAGTAAACCCAACAGACACGAAAAAAAAAAAAACTGGTTGATAGATGAGTTGATAAATATGTAATTAGATAGTTTAACTAATATAGATCCGGAAAAAAATATTGATAGATGAGTTTATGAATAGATAAATAGATAATTAAAATAATATAGACACGGAGAAACTAATGACTGATAATGTGAAAGGAAAATGCGAGAAGAAATACGGCCACACACGAAGAAATAACGGAAGATATAAAGAAAGGCAATAAAAATAAAAATTGACATATTTAGTGACCTTCATTTCGATATGAAAGCGAGATAGCGCAGAAGTCATCTCCGTGAAACTTGTCCTTTTCCCCTGCCTCCTTTCCTCCTTCCCTCCTTCATTCACTCCTTCATCTCCTGCGCTTCCCTCCTACTTTCATCCCTGCTATCTCCTCCTTTCCTGCACCTTCCCTCCTTCAATTCCAGCCTCCCTCCCTCCCCCTTCTCTTCCTCTTTTTCCCTCCTACACATCCTGCTCCTTCCCTCCTTCAGTCCCTGCCTCCTTCGTTCCTCCATCTCCTCATCTCCTCATCCATCCCTCTTCCATTTCCTCATTCTTCCCTCCTTCACCTCCTGCTTCTTCTCTCCTCCATCTCCTCATCCTTCCTTCACCTCCTGCTCCTTCTCTCCTTCAATCTCCTCCTCTTTCCCTCCTTCTCCTCTTCCTTCTCCCCCTCCTTCTTTCCCTCTCCTCCCAACCTTCCTTGACGCCTGCTTGACAGTTTACGATATATTAAAGTCTACGGAGCTGGCCAGCCACGTTTCACATCCAACGAGATCGACGGTTAACGGGTTACAGGGAAGAGAGGGAGAGGGAGGAAGAGAGGAAGGAAAAAAGGAGAAGGGAGGATAGAGGGGAAGTAGGAGGGGGAAAGATGAGAAGAGGGAAGGGAGGAGTGAAGAGGGAGGGGGAAAAGGGGGATCAGGAAAGGGAGGCGTAAGAGGAAGGGGGGAAAAGGATAAAGAAAGGGAAGGAAAGACAAAAGAAACGAGAAGAAGGAGGGAGGAAGATAGAACAGTGAAGAAAGAAATGGAAGGAGCAAAGAAAATGGGAAGGAAAGAGGAAGGACAGAGCGAGAGGATAAACGGGGAGAAGAAAAAAGATAGAGAGAGAGAGGGAGAAAGATAATGAAAGAAATAAAATAATAAAATAGTAATAAACAAATGAATAAATAGAACAAAAGAAAAGAGAATAGAGAGAAGAAAGGACAACACAGGGAAGAGAAAAGAACAGTGTAGAGGGGGAGGAAGGACGGGCAGCAGTGGGCGGGCACGAGCGTGGGTGAACGGAGAGTCATCTTTTATAACATGTGAATATATTCGAAGTGGGGTTTGCGGGCGTGTTTGCAGTCTGGTGGAAGCCCATAAAAATATGTAGCCTCACTCTCTAGGGGGCGACCTTGTCTGCCTGCCTCTTTCCTCGCCTTCTTTTTCCTCATACCCTTTTTTGTGCCTCCTGTTCTCTTCGGCAAATGCGGGGAGAAATGAGTCTGTCTGTTTGACTGTCTGTCAGTCTGTCTGTCTGTCTGACTGTCTCTGTCTCTCTCTCTCTCTCTCTCTCTCTCTCTCTCTCTCTCTCTCTCTCTCTCTCTCCCTCTCTCTCTCTCTCTCTCTCTCTCTCTCTCTCTCTCTCTCTCTCTCTCTCTCTCTCTCTCTCTCTCTCTCTCTCTCTCTCTCTCGTGTCTCCTTTTTTTTCAATCGTGGACAGACAGGTGTCCGTCTGCCTGCCTGCCTGCCACTTTTCTCCCTCTCTCTTATTCCCTTTACCAAAAAGGGTGTAGGAGAACTGGAGACAAAAAAAAAAAAAAGAGGGAGAAAGGCAGAAAAGAAGAGAACTAATATTTCTCAGCAAGACAGCGGGAATGGAGAAAGGTGGATATTTTTTGCGGGGGTTGGCTTATGAATTT
>NC_051388.1:6463428-6468428 GCF_015228065.2 Penaeus monodon
AATATCTTCCCAACACTTCTCCCCAAGTTTTTTTTTTCTCTCATCCCCACTTCTCTTTTCTAAACTCTCCGTCCTTGGCATCTACTGTTCCCCACCCCATCCCCCATTACCCCCAGCCCTATTCCCCTCCATCTCCCCATTTCCCTTTCCCAAACTCCCAGCCCTTCCTCTACTTTCCCCCACCCCCATCCCCCACCCCTAACCCCAACCCCCATTCCCCATCCCCATTCCCCACCCCTACCCCATCCCCAATCCCCCCCTCACCCCTACCCCCTCCATCTCCCCCCTCCCCTGGCCAATCTCACATGGCGCCGACCCAAAGTTTGGTCCGCCGAGGGGAGGGAAATGTATTGCGAGGTGGGTTGGGAGGAATTGCATGGGAGGAAAAGTGAGGAGAGAAGGAGGAGGAGGAAGAGAAAAGGAGAGAGGGATGGGGCGGGGGGGGGGAGGAGAGGGAGAGAAAAGGAGAAAGGGATGAGGAAGTAGGAAGGAGAGGAAGAGAAAATGATGAGAAAGGGATAGAGAAGGAGGGAATAGAAGAAGAGGTGAAGGTGAGGAATGATGGTGAGGGAGAGAAGAGAGAAGAGAGAAAAGAGAAATAGAAAAGAGAAAAATAGAGAAAAAAAGAGAGATAAGAGAAGAGAGATAAAAGAGAAAAGAAAGCAGAAAAAATAGAAAAGAGAAGAAAAGAGAGAGAAAAAAACAAACTAACTGAAAGACAGACAGAGGAAGTGAAAGAGAGTTGAGACAAGGAAAGAGAGAGAAAGCGGAAAGGAGTAAGAAGCAAAATACTGTCAATCCGTCCCCCCCTCCCCCCTCGTCGCCAGCCCCCACCCGGCCCTCATTTGCACTCCTCCAAGCACAAAGAAGATAAAACCCTCATCTTCTCCACCCTTATTTTGACGCCTTCCCTCCCCCCTCTTCCCCCAGCCCACTCCCCCTTCCCCTACCACTCCTACTCTCGCCTCTCACTCCGTGTCCCCCAACCCACTCCCCAACCTACGTCCACTTCTAATCTCCCTCCCACCCCCACTCCCCACACCCCCACTCCCACTCTAGCCTCCTACTCCCGCCTCTCCCTCCCCTTCCCCCTCACACTCTCCCTCCTCCACTCCCTACTCTCCCTTCCCCTTCCCCTCCCACTCTCCCCGCCCCTTTCTCCTTCCACTCTCCCTGTCCCCTTCCCCTCCCCCTACCCTACTCTCTCCCTCCACTCCCTACTCTCCCTTCCCCTTCCCCTTCCACTCTCCCCGCCCCTTTCTCCTTCCACTCTCCCTGTCCCCTTCCCCTCCTCCTGCTCCCCCTCCCTATTCCCCTTCCTCCCCCCTTTATTTTCTGCTATTAAACCTATTCACACGAAGGGAAAGCCATGAATTCTTCAGTTATTGCTATTATATACCATTATCGTCGTTCCCGCTTGTTTACGATATTCTCAGAAGGAAAAAAGTGATAAAATGAAGAGAAAATAGGAAAAAAACGTTGATGATTAAGGATATTGATGGTATTATGATGATAATAATATTAATAATATAATACTAATAGTAATAACAATAATAGTAATAAAATTACAACACGACAACAACAACAATACTACTACTAACAGTAATAATAAAAACAATAACAATAATAATCATAACATAGATATAATAATGATAACATTAAAAACAGCAACAACAATAAAAATCACAATAAAAAAGCAACACCAATAATAACAACACCAACAACAACAATAATTTTCATAACAACAACAACGATAATATTAACCCCACATGCAAACAGAACGAACGAATGAACAAACAACCGGTAAATGAACTTTAATAAAACTCACCGCCAGGGAATATTAACGAGAGAAATGCATTCTCAGGAGCGCGGAGGAGATGAACACAATTCACATCGCGACCAGAGCTGAGACACCCATTAATCTTCATTAGAGACGTCAGCCCTGATTAGATTAATTAATTTTGCTTACCCGTGGGTCCTTTTGCCTACTTCTCTCCTCCTCCTCTTCCTCCTCCATGCAGTTCTTTTCCTCGGTCTCCAAGGTTTCTTTGCGCATCTCTCTTTATCTATGTTGTCTGATTCTGTTTCACTTCTCTTGGTTCCTTCATTTCATCCTCCTCCTTCTCCTCCTCCCTTTCTTTCCCTTTCATGTCACCTCTTTGTTATCTCTTCCTCCTCCTCCTCCTCCTCCTCCTCCTCCTCCTCCTCCTCCTCCTCCTCCTCCTCCTCCTCCTCCTCCTCCTCTTCTTCTTCTTCTTCTTCCTCCTCCTCTTCTTCTTCTTCCTCTTCTTCCTCTTCTTCTTTCTCTTCTTCCTCTTCTTCCTCCTCTTCTTCTTCCTCTTCTTCTTCCTCTTCTTCTTCCACTTCTCCTTCCTCTTCTTCTTCTTCTTATTCTTATTATTATTATCATTATTATCATTATTATTATTTAGAAACATTATCACTATGAGTATTATTACCATTATCATGATTATTATTATGGTTCCATCTATCCATCCTCCATAAACCTTCCCATATTCCCATACCCCATCCTGTCCTCGTGACCTCCTACCCCCCACCCCCTCCCTCTCCCCCGAAACATAATCCAAGGAATCATGTCCGAGAAATTACGAGAAATTACGAGAAATTGCGAGCCTTCCTGTAGTTACGACCGCGAATGACGTCACCGGACCGGAAGCGGCGACGAAACGGATGATGGCGAAGAACTGGACACCCGATGGGAGGGAGAGGGGGGGGGGAAGGAAGGGGAGAGGGGAGAGTGGGAAGGAAGAAGGGGAAGTGGGGGGGAGGGAGGAAGGAAGGAAGGAGAGAGAGAGAGAGAGAGAGAGAGAGAGAGAGAGAGAGAGAGAGAGAGAGAGAAAGAGAAAAGAGAAAGAGAGGGAGGGAGGGAGGGAGAGGGAGGGAGGTGGAGGGAGGTGGAGGGAGAGAAAGTGATATATATATATATATATATAAATATATATATATATATATATATTTATTTATTTATTTATTTATTTATTTATTTATATGGAGAGAGAGAGAAAGAGAGAGAGAGAGAGGAGAGAGAGAGAGAGAGAGAGAGAGAAGAGAGAGAGAGAGAGAGAGAGAGAGAGAGAGAGAGAGAGAGAGAGAGAGAGAGAGAGAGAATGGTTCGGGTGTGTTTATCGCAGTCATATATACTTCCTGCCAGCAAACCCTGGTCTGAAGGCGATAGTGATAACGATGATTATAATAATAAAATTATAAAATTATTAACATATAATTGACAAATATAATGACAATATTCTAACAATGTGATTCCGATGTTATGGTTATAATGTCACATTATCCAAAAGGATATATATTTAGGAGAAATACATAGGTATAAAGTTAAAAAAATACTATGTAATAAAATGGTCTAAAACGCTTGATGAAATACAGTGATATATGAAAAATGATTAAAGAATGCGTAATATGTACCATAATAACTTGTAATAGATTATAATGTTGCACCGCATAATACATCAAGTTTTATAATGAAATCCCACATTAAAAAACAAAACGCAATTACACTAAAGACTTCTAGCTTTTTAAAAGAAGTCGCGTTCCATTTATCATGTACGCTACCCATTTTTCACCCAGGCTTTTAATAACTCTACGGACACGCCATTCCAGGTTTCACTATAACCCCTCGTCGTCTTATCCGTTGTTTTTTATTCTACCACGAAACCGACGTACCCTAATTTTGTCATATTTAAAGATATTATCTTGAATATAATTTACGTGAAACTTATAATCTTTATTCATTTTTTTTAGCATTAGTATCATCCATGTTACAATATTCATAATTCCATATCATATAGATGACATGTAAGCTTTTATGTTTTATCTATACGTGTGATAATTCACCATATCTCGGAAAAAAAAGTGATACTGACTTTTACTCTCTGAGCGGTGGGCTCGATATTTTAAAATAAATTCGTGATAAGATGTGAAAATATGTCTTGAATGAACAGCTTGTCTTGATTTATTTCTGTTATTGGTATAATAATTTTCTATCAGTATGATGGCATTCTGTAATTATCGAATTTAGTCCTTTTAGCTACATGAATAACCTCTGGTCATATTAACAATAAATACTACTACTACAATCACTATAAATAAGACCATAAAAAATACTGCTACTGGAACTACTACTATAACTACTACTACTACTTCTACTGCTGCTTCTGCTGATGCTTCTGCAACTACTACTACTACTACTATACTATTACTACTGCTATGACTACACCTGCTACTGATACTACTACTACTACTATTACTACTACTGCTACTACTACTATTACTGCTGCTATTACTACTACTACTACTACCATTACTACTACAGCCACTACAAACAACAACAACAACAACAACAAACTACTACTATTACTACTACCCCTTGCGATAATAATAAAACACGCAGAAAAAAAACCCGGGAGAAATATATCACCAAATAATTTTTCCTTTTTCGCAACACGAAAATATTTCCCTCTCTTCCCTTAAGGTGACAAAAGTCAAATCGGCTCAAAACTTGGTTATTTCAATTTCTTCCGAGAAGTGGAACTGAGAGAGAAAATTTCTAGCACCTTCTGACTCTCTATTTTCCGCTCTTGGGAGAGTTTGAATTTCTCTAGAGCGCGTTTTTTTTCTTTCTTTTTTTCTTTTGTCTTGTTGTTTTGATCTACTAAAGAAAATGGGATATGAAAAAAAAATATTTGCACTGAAAACGATGGAGAAAAAATAGCGGTGGTGTTTCTTTTTTTTCTCTCGGTTTATGTTTTACCACTTTCTTTCATTCTTTTTTTTCTTTTCCTCTTTCTTTCTTTCTTTCTTTCTTTCTTTTTCTTTTTTCTTGATATCTGATTCTGGCGAAGGCGCGACGGCGACGCAGGACGATAATACACATACACACACGTTGACAGACGCACATACCGACCCCTCCCCCCTTGAAAAGAAATAATAAATAAATAAATAAATAAATAGGTAAATAAATAAAT
>NC_051388.1:6473469-6475783 GCF_015228065.2 Penaeus monodon
GAGTGAGAGGGGAGTGAGAGTGAGAGAGAGAGAGAAAAAAGAGAGAGTGAGGTGGAAAGAGGAGAGAGACGGGGAAGTGAGAAGAAAGAGAAAGTGAGAAGAGAGAAAAAAGTGAGAAGAGAGAGAGAGAGAAAGAGAGAGAGGGGGAGTGGAGAAAAGGGAGGAGAGAGAAAAAGGGAGAGAAAAGGGAGAGAGAGGAGGAGAGAGAAAGGGGAGAGAGAGAGAGAAAGAGAGAGAGAGAGAAGGAAAGAGAGGAAGAAAAAAAAGAATTGGGAATGAATCTTTTTCAACCGACGAGCAATATTTCAAAAGTTTTGACGAAAGGAGGGAAGTCATAAAACTCGAGGGTCGCGTGGTTCATGTGGCGGGTTTTAGTGTGCGTGCGTTGTGTGTGTGTGTGTGTGTGTGTGTGTGTGGTGTGGGGTGTGTGGTGTGTGTGTGTGTGTGGTGTGTGTGTGTGTGGTGTGTGGTGTGTGTGTTTTCTTCATTTGTGTCTGTGGTTTGTTGTGTTATTGTGTCAAAAGGGGTATGACTTTTTTTTTTTTTTTTTTTGCATTACATGTTTATCTTCTGTTTGTGTGTGTGTGTGTGGTATTTATTTTGGGTATGGGTGTGTGTGTTTGCATTTGTCTACTTGTATGTTCGTTGTCTTTATTTGAATGCAGTATAAGTTTTTTTTTTTTTTTTATTTTTATTTGTTTATTTATTCAGTAATTCTTTTTTTTTTTAATGGTGGCGATGGATTTTCATTCCGTTTGCGACTGCACTTCGACTTCCTCTCGTGAGGCTTTCGAGTACAAAGCCATATATCAGCTGCTTCCCTCCTTCTACAACCTCCTCCTTCTTTTCCTCCTCTTTCTTCTCCTCCTTTTTCTCCTCTTCCTTTTTCTTTGTAATTTTCCTGCTCCTCCTCCTTCTCCTTTTCCTTCTCCTTTTCCTTTTCCTTCTCCTTCTCCTTCTCCTTCTCCTTCTCCTTCCCCTCCTCCTCCTTTCCCCCTTTCCCCCTTCCCCCCTCCTCCCCCCCTCCTTTTCCCCTTTCTCTCCCCCTCCTCCCCCCTCCCCTCCCCCTCCCCCCCTTTCCCTTCCCCCTTTCCCCCTTCCTTTTCCATCATTTCAAGTCTTTAAAGTTCTCTTCTCGTTTTATCACCTTCCTTCCTCCCCCTCATCCCCCCACCCCTCCTTTCCCCACCATTTCTCGCACTGACCGATTCCCCCCCCCCCCTCCCCACCCCCCCCCACCCCACACAGTCCTATTCCCCCCCCCCACCATCCCTTCTCCCTTGCCCTACCCCATCCCTAAGCCCCCTTTCCCCCCTCTCGTACCCCTCCCTCCCCTCCCCTAAACCCCCTTTCCCCATTCTCGTAGCCCCTCCTTCCCTCCCTCCCTCCCTCCCTCCCTCCCTCCCTCCCCCCCCTTCACTCCTCTAACCCCTTTCCCCCACCTTGCACCCCTACCCTCAACCCCCCTCACCCCTAACAACCCCTCTATCCCCCCTCACCCTCTTCAGCCCCAACCCAACCCCATCAACTCTCTCTCAATCCCCCCCCCCCCTGCCCACTCCCCCTCTACCTGTTTTTCTCTCTCTCTTATTCCCTCTCTCTCTCTCTCTATCTCTTATCTTCTATCTCTCTTCCTCTTCTCTCTCTTCTTCCTCTCTCTCTCTCTTCTTCCCCTCCCTCTTTCTCCCCCCTTTTCTCTCCTCTCCCTCTCCCTCTCCCCTCTCCTCTCCTCTCTCTCTCCTCTCTCCCTTTTCTCTCTCCCTTTTCCTTTTTCTCTCTCTCTCTCTCTCACCCCCTTTCTCGGGGGGATTTGGGGTTCTGCGAATATTAGGAGGTTTTTATTTTACGGTAATACGTGCATATATATAAAAAAAAAAGAGAGAGGGGAGAGAGGAGAGAGAGAGAGAGAGAGGGGGAGAGAGAGAGAGAGGAAGAGATAAAGGAGGAGGAAAGAGAGAAGAGAAACCAGAGAAAAAAAAATAGAAAGACGAGAAAAGAAGAAGAGGAAGGGGGTAAGAGGAAGAGAAAGAGAGAAGGAGAAGAGAGAGAGAAGAGAAAAAAAAAGGGATGAAAAGGGGAAAGAAACCGAAAAAAAAAAAAAAAGACCCCAAAAAAAAAAAAAAAAAAAAAAAAAGAAAAAAAAAAAAGAAAAAGAAAGAAAGAACAAAAAGAAAAAGAAAGGGGAAAAGGAAAAAAAAGGGGGGAGAAAAAAGAAAGAAAAAAAAAAAGGGGGAGGAAAAAAAAAAGGGGGAAAAAAAAGGAAAAGAGGGGGGAAAAAGAAAAGAAAGGAGAGGAGAAGAAAGGAGGGGGAGAA
>NC_051388.1:6483277-6488277 GCF_015228065.2 Penaeus monodon
CACTATATACACACACCGGTCTATGCCTTATTCTGGGACACCTTCGTTTACCTGTGGAATTATGTAGAGTTGGTTGGGAGCGTGGCGGAGGTGGATGGGGGGAGGGGGAGAAAGAGGGGGGGGGGGTAAGAGAGAGCAGGGATGCTGGTGAAGCTTTTATTAAAGTTGATGGTTTTGAGATTAAAAAAGGGGAAAGGGGGCGGAGGAGAAAGAGAGAGAAAAGGGGAGAGAAAGAGAAGTAGGGGACCTAAACCGAACTAAAAATACAAGAAATTTCGTTGGGTATGAGTGGAAACACATAGACATAGTGGAAGAAAAGAAGAAAAAAAAGAAAGAAAAGAAAAGGGGGGAAAAAAATAAGGGGGGGCAAGAGGGGGAGAGAAAAGGGGGAGAGGGGGGTAGGGGAAGAAGAGAGGAGAGAGAGAGAAAAGGGGGGGGAGAGAGAGAGAGAGAGAAAAGGAGAAGAGAGAGAGGGGGAGAGGGAAGAGAAAGAGAAAGGAAAAGAAAAGGGGGGGAAAAGATAAAAAAAGAGAAAGAGAAAGAGAGAGAACCCATGACTTTAAAAAGAAAGAAAAGAAAAAAGGAAAGAAAAGAAAAAGTGAGAAGAGAGACTTTAATAAAAAAAAAAAGGGAAAAAAGAGAGGGGGAGAGAGGACCTAAAAAAACCCCCAAAAAAAAGGATTTTTTTAAAAACAGGAATAAAAAGAGGACCCCATCCACATGCCCTTTTAAAGGGAAAGGGGGAACAGAGGGGCACCCCTTTTTCCCGCCTTTTCCTCTAAATTTAAACCTGGACCCCCCCTTATCTCTATCTTTCCCTCTCTTTCTCTCTCTCGCTCTCGCCTTTCTCTCGTCTCTCGCTCCTGTTTCGGCCCTTTCCTCCTTTTCTCTCTCTCTTTTTCTTTTCTCCCTTCTCTCTTCTCCTCTTCTCTCTCTCTCTCTCCTCTCTCTTCCTTTCTCTCGCTTCTTCCTATCTCCTCTCTCTCTCTCTCTGGGGGGCCCCCCTCTCTCTCGCTGCTGCTCTCGTCTCGTCTCGCTCTGTTATCGGTCCGGTCTCAGATTATCTCCATAAAGGATTCACTCTCTACGATCATCAAATCTCTCCTCTCTCCTCCTCTCTTCTTCTCGGCAGGGGTTCTCTCTCTCTCGCCCCTTTCCTCTCTTCTGTACGTCTGGGTCCCCTCGTCTCGTTCTCTCCCTCTCTCTCTCCTCTCTCGCTCTCTCTCTCCCCTCTCTCGCTCTCTCGCTCCTCTTCCCCGGTCTCTCTTTCTCCTCTCTCCTCTCTCTCTTTCTCCTCTCTCTCTCTCTCTCTCCTCTCTCCCTCTCTCTCGCTCTACTCTTCTCGCTCTCGTTCTCGGTTCTCCGCTCGGTTCTCGGTCTCGGTCTTCTCTTCTCTCTCTCTCTCTCTCTCTTTTCTCCTCTCTCTCTCTCTCTCTCTTCGTTCTCTCTCTCTCTATGCACTCTCTCTTCTCTTCTCTCCCTTCCTCTTTCACCACCTTTCCATTTCTTCCACATTTCTATCTACCATGTCTTCATTCTCTTGCCTCTTATCTCTTTTTATTTCAATCCACCCTTCATTTTTTCTTTTACTCTACTTATTTTCTCTCGTTTCTAATTCCCGTATTCGCTGTTATCCCTCTTCCTTGTCTCAATTTTTCCTCTTTCCTTTTCTTTTCTCCTACTCAATTATCTCTCTTTCTGGCCTCCTCTTCTCTCTTTGCCCTCCTCTATTTATTTCTCTCTCTATTCTCTCTTCCTTGATCTCTTTGACCTCCTAGTTTCTCTCTTTCTCCTCTCTTTCCATCTTTCCTTTCCCTCTCCTTCTAAACAGTCCTTCTCTCTCCCTTCATTCCCCTTCCTTTTCTCCCTCTCTCTCTTTCTGTTCTCTGTCCTGCGCATCTCTTCCCCATTGTCATCCTCTACTTTCTTCCTACCAACTAAAAGAAGAAAAGCCATGAAAAAAAAAAAAAAAATAAAAAAAATAAAAACAAGAATATTTGTTGCACTCGCAGTACTGTAAATATTTGCATTAAAAAAAAAAAAAAAAAAAAAAAAAAAAAAAAAAAAAAAAAAAAAAAAAAAATATATATATATATATATATATATATATATATATATATATATATATTATGATTATGAGATTACTGCCCTGGAGGAATCACTTTTATCAATATAATAATTTTCATTAGGTCACTCTGAGAACATTTTTTTTTATTTACATCGTAGACAGCGTCCCTGCATCTAATAATTTTCGTGGCGGGGAAAAAAGTCATCTGGAGCCAAACTGTGCCATCATATTAACAATAAAAAAATTGTTAATTTGAATGAATGAATAATAATTTTTTAATACTGTATTTTATTTTATTTTTTTTGCAAATACAGTACTATTAACCTTTTTCGAGGGAGTATTTCTCTTATTAATTAATCATTCGATTTATTCATCTATTAATTCATTCATTTACTCATCTATCTATCTAATTATTTACTCATTAATCTATCTATTCAAATTAAATATATACTTCCCCTCCCACCAACCTTTTTGACATCGGGGAACGATGAAAACAACTAACAACTAACAACAACAACAACAACAACAAAACAACTGATGCTAATTACTCCATTTAGTTACCAAAGGCTCCCAGCTGTCACGTCTCTGCCGCGCCTGTCAAATGACATTTCTCTTCCTCTTGTCTGCTTTTCTGCTTTTTTCCCGTTTGGAAATCTTTTTTTTTTGTATTGGTTTGTGTCCTTTTCTTTTTCTTTTTCTTTGTCTCTCTTTTTCTCAATTTTTCTTTCTTTCTCTCTCTTTTTTTTTCTCTCTCTCGCTTTCTCTCTCTCTCTCTCTCCTCTTTCCTCTCTCTCTCTCTTCTCTTTTCTCTCTCTCTCTCTCTCTTCTCTTTTCTATCTCTCTCTTCTCTTTTTTTTCTCTCTCTTTTCTTCTCTTCTCTCTTCTCTCCTCTCTTTCCTTACCTGCTCCCTCTGCCTCGCTTCCCTCATACCTCTCCCTTTCTCCTCTCTTTCTCCTCATATTGCCTCGCTCTTTAACCTCTCCCTCATCAGCCGAGAAACGTTAGCCTTCCCCCTTCTCTTGCCCCATATCCCTCCCCCCCCTCCCTAAACCCTTACTGTCGACTTCCCTCCCTGGCCCCGCCCATATCTCCCGTCCACGCCCTTGCCCGCCCCCTGTCAACACGCACACCTCCTTCCCACACCCTGTCCTCGAACACTCATCTCCCGCCCACCGCCCACTGTCCACACCCTAATCAAACCCTGCCCCCCACCCACACTACTTGCCCACACCCATATCTGCCATCCACACCTCCCACCCAGACCCTGCCCCCCACCCACATCTCCTGGCCCCGCCCCCGCCCACATCTCCTGCCCACGCCCACATCTCCCGCCCACATCTCCTGCCCCCGCCCCCACCCACATCTCCCGCCCCGCCCCCGCCCACGCCCACTGCAGTTCAAGGCCGCCCCCAACGCCCTCATGTCGTTAAAGAAAATTATCGTCATCGACTTCGTTATCGTAATTTCGCTCTGATGTCTCGGGTTTCTCGTATCTTCGAATTCTCTCTTTATATATATATATTTTTTTTTCTTTTTTGTTTCATTTGGAATGGGGGGGGGTGTAAAAGAAAAATATAAAAGGGATATATATCTACATTTCTCCAATTCCACACAATTACACGTACAAATAAGGAACTCTCTCTCTCTCTCTCTCTCTCTCTCTCTCTCTCTCTCTCTCTCTCTCTCTTTCTTTCTTTGTTTTTCTCTTTCTTTCTCTTTCTCTTTCTCTCTCTTTCTGCTTCCTCCATCCCTCTCGTTCTCCCTTACATCCCTCTCTTCCTTCTTCTCTCTCTCTCTCTCTCTCTCTCTCTCTCTCTCTCTCTCTCTCTCTCTCTCTCTCTCTCTCTCTCTCTCTCTCTCTCTCTCTCTGCCTATCTATCTATCCATTCTTCTTCTTCCTTTCTCCGAAAGAGAGAGAGAGAGAGAGAGAGAGAGAGAGAGAGAGAGAGAGAGAGAGAGAGAGAGAGAGAGAGAGAGAGAGAGAGAGAGGAGAGAGGGAGAGAGAGAGAGCGAGAGAGAGCGAGAGAGAGGAGAGAGAGAGGAGAGGAGAGAGGAGAGCGAGAGAGAGCGAGAGAGAGAGAGAGAGAGAGAGAGAGAGCATCCGTACCTGGAATAAGTCGAGGACGCTGGAGTTGATAAGGTCACACGCTCAGGACGCTGAATTATTGACCTTTTCTGCGAGGGCTTTATGGGGATACGAGGCGGGGGGGGGGGGGGGGCTGAAGGAGGGAAGTGGAGGGAAGGGAGGGAGAAAAGGGGCGAGGGGGAGGGACTGAAGGAGGGAAGAGAGGGGTGAAGGACGTGTGGTGGTGGAGGAGGGAGGAAGGTAAGGGGTGCGGTGGAGGGAAGAAAGGGAGAGAGGGAGGGAGGGAGGGAGGGAGGAAGGAAGGGAAGAGGAGAGGAAGGGAGAGTGCTGGAGGGAAGGGATGGAGGAATGGAGGAGAAAAAAAGGGAGGGGTAGAGGAAGGGAGGGAGGGAGAGAGAGTGGTGGAGATAAAAGAGGGTAAGGAAAGGGAGAAAGGAAGGCGGACGAAATAGAAGGGGAAGGAAGTGAGGGGAACAAGATGAAGGGGAAGAAAGGAAGGGAAAAAAAAAGGGAGAAGGAAGGGAGGACCAAGAGGAAGACGGAAAAAGAAAAAGAAGAACAGGAAGAGGGGGAGAAGAGGGAATGAAGAGAAAGAAGGAGAATGGGAGAAGGAGAAAAAGATGAAAGGATGGATGCGAGGTTAAGACTGAGATTAGGGAAGGGAAGGAGGGCTGGGGAGGAGGCTGGGGAGGAGGCGGGGGAGGAGGCGGGGGAGGAGGCTGGGGAAGGAAAGGCAGATGCGTGGAAGATATTTCCCTGCTTGAGTTGCTTTCACTTGAATAAAGTTGGGGAGAGGTCAAGCGGTTAAGATCTTAAATGCACACACACACACACACACACACACA
>NC_051388.1:6494235-6501735 GCF_015228065.2 Penaeus monodon
ATATATATTTTATATATATATAATATATTTATATATATATTATATATAATTATAATTTTTTTTTGTTAATATATAATAATTGATAAATAAAATTTTATATATATATATAGTATATATAAACTGATAAAAAAATATAATTTTATATATTATATTATAAATAATATAATATATGTTTTGTGTGTGTGTGTGTGTGTGTGTGTGTGTTGTGCGTGTGTATACACATGCATGTATATATTTTAAGTATGTGCTTTACCTAATTTCAGTATATACTTTCGGAGAAAGTCACGCGATGATTTATCTTATAATTAATTTCATAATAGTCCCTATACCTTATTAACCTTCGTTTCTGCCCATTTTCACCTTCCTCTTCCTCTTCCGCCTTCCTTGGTTCTCGTTTTCTGTTCGTGTTCCGCGCCGCGCGACTGTTTCTCGTTGGGTTAACCTCCTTCCCTTTCGTCCTCTCTCTTTTAGTCTCTTCTTTTCCTCCCTCTCTATGTGCAAGCGAGGATCTTCTCCGGAGTCTAATTACGTGCAGAGTCCTTTTCGGCGGCATTCCCATAGTGTCTTGCTGCGTATTGATCCTTATGTTTGTGTGTGAAGTGGTGAAGTTGCTAAGTGAAACCCGCGATGGATTTTAAGTCGTTTTTAATTGCGCAATGGCTTGTTTGATCCGCGTCGGTTTGGTTACGTTTCGGCCCTTATGTCTGTGTTATTTTGGGGGATCGATCTCAATTTGAACATAAGCCTTGAAAAAGCGGAGGAAAACCGAAATTCAATTCGCGCTCGGCAACCCCAGCGTCAGGTGGGGGGCAGGGAGGCTCGCTGGCTAGCCCGGCGCGAGGACTGGACGTCAAGGCGTTCGGCAACCTAGGTGAGCAGCGAGTCTATACGACAATCTCTATTCAAGATGGCAGACAGGGAGTTTGAAGAATTTCGACAATTTTTCGAGCAGCTTCCTCAACACATCAAGGCCCCTTCAAACTGCTACACGTGAGTACAAGAGCTTGGTTCTCCCTTCGGCCGGAGCGAAAGGGAGAAATAACACCTATTGATCGAGCAGCCGAGGGAGGAAAAGACGGCCACGCGTTCCCCTGAGAGTGTGCTCAGTGTTCAGTTCAGACACCACGAACCACGCTTTGTCGCATTTGAGGGCCGGTTTAGCACCTATTTGGGTTTCTTTTTGCAGTGGGGAATATCAGTTCCACGATGATTCATTATTCGGAAGGAGAGAAAACAAAGGAAATTTGGAGTGTTGTTACGTAGTGGATTTTTTTTTGGAGTAGCGACCATCAAAAACAAAAAGATTTTTTTTCGTAGTAAGAGGAAATATATGTATGGATTTTGTATGTGTGCACCGTTTTTTTTGATAGAGACATTAAGCATACAAGGCAAGGAAAGTGTGTTTATATGAGTGCATGTATTTTTTTTCCTGCAAAAGAGGAGTTTGCAATGTATGCTTTTGATGGAAGTAAACAATGAGGAGTGGAACGATTGTCTATTAATCGTTTCAGTTTTTTGAAGAAAAAAATTAAAGAAACGAGACAAAATACGAGTGTCACGTGTTCCAACAACAACACAAATAATATGCAAGAAGGAAGGAGAAACACCATCGTTGCGATAATTCAGTCTGTTGCAAAATCACGAGTGTTGGTGGGCGGAAATTTTGATCCCGTTTTCTATGAATGTTTTCAGGTGACGACGACGTGAAAGAAAACGGGCATCGTCACCCTTTGATTTTTTTTTTTTTTTTTTTTTTTGTCTTTCTTTTTTTGCGAGATTGGACTTTTTAAAGACTTCACAAAATGGGTCGATAATGATGCTGGGGAGGAGAGCCACGTGGGGTCATGAGGGAAGAGGGAAGAGGGGTTGCCAGATCGATTTTATGTGTGAGTCACGGAGAAAAGGAGATAGAAAGAGGAGAGATAAACAGAGAGGGCGAGAGAGGGGGAAAGAGAGGGAGAGAGAGAGAGAGAGAGCGAGAGAGAGCGAGAGAGAGAGAGAGACAGAGAGAGAGAGAGAGAGAGTGGAAGAGAAAGAGAGTGGAAGAGAAAAAGAGAGAGAGAGAGAAAGAAGTGTGTATATAGTAAAAAATATAGGTAGAAACAGTCCAGTTTATATGCAAGATGTCTGCAGTTGCGACGTGCCCAAAGTGCAAAGAAGACTTGTTTGTTAGTTGTCCTAAATTTTGTTGTCTGTTTCCTTGTCAGTCGTAATTACTTGCGACTGGGTACAGGGGCCCTTTTGTGTCTGTTTGTATTTGTTTGTGTCCTCAGTGACTATGTTTGTCTGTCTCCGTGTACTTGTTTGTGTTTATGTTTGTTTGCTTAGGTTGTATTTTCCTTTATTTATTTATTTATTAGTATTATTATTGTTTTTCTTTATTATTATTATTGTTATTGTTATTATTATTATTATTATTATTATTATTATTATTATTATTATTTAATTATTATTATTATTATTATTATTATTATTATTATTATTATTATTATTATTATTGTTATTATTATTGTTATTATTATTATTATTTTTTTTTTTATCGTTTTCGATTATTCTGATTCTTCGCTCGTTTTTTTTTTCTTTTTTCTTCTTCTTTTCCTCTATGTTTAATTTCAGTTTTTTCCTCAATTTTCGCTTTTCTTATATATTCCAATTGTCTATTTCTCTTTTACTATATTCCTTTCTATTCTTCCTTGCTTTATGATTTTTTCTCTCTCCTGTTTCTTATTTTTTGCTTCCTTCTTTCGTTTTTTTTTCCGTGTGACATCATTTTCTTTCTTTCTCTTTTCTTCATCATATCCCTTTTTGTTTTCTTTCCTTTATTATTATTATTTTTATTCCGCACTTTCCTTAATTTTTCTCTTCCTTCACGCCTCCTCCTCTTCCTCTTCCTTCCCCTCTTTTTCCTCCTATTCTTCTTCTTCTTCTTCTTCTTTTCTTTTTTTTCTTCTTCTTCTTTTCTTTTTTTTTCTTTTTCTTCTTCTTCTTTTCTTTTTTCTTCTCCTTCTTCATCATCATCATCTTCTTCTTCTTCTTCTTCTTCTTCTTCTTCTTCTTCTTCTTCTTCTTCTTTCTCCTCCTTTCCCTGTTTCCCTCCTCGTCCTCCTCCTCTTCCGGGCGTGGGCGGATGGGCGCGGGCGTGGGCGGATGGGCGCGGGCGTGGGCGGATGGGCGCGGGCGTGGGCGGATGGGCGCGGGCGTGGGCGGATGGGCGCGGGCGTGGGCGGATGGGCGCGAACATCGGGAGACGAAGCGAAATAGAAGAAGGCATTGGGAGGAGAGAGAAATAAATTAGAGCTGGAGAAAAGAAGGGAGGAAGAGGAAGAATAAGTAAATACGAGAAGGAGCAGGGAGGGGGGGGGATGAATATGAGTTAGGGACGAATGTAGGTAGAAGATGGTATATATGTATGTAAGCTTTTATATATTATATTATATATATATTAATATATATATATATATATATATATATATATATATATTATATATATATATATATATATATAATATATATATATATATATATATATATGAAAATTTTATAATATGTAAATATATATATATATATAATATATATATATGTAAAATATATATATATATGTTAATAATATATATATATATTATATTATATATATATATATATTATATATATTATATATATATATGAATATATAAAAATGATATATATATATGAAAATATTTTTATATTTATATATATATATATATATAAAATATAAAATATATAAATATATATTGAATTAAAAATATGAATGTATATATATATATATGTATATATATATAAAATATATATAAAAATATATATATTTTATATATTTTATATAGATTTTTATATATATATATATATATAATTTAATATTTCATATATATATTATATAATAATATTATATATATATATATTTTTATATATTATATAATATATATTTTTAATATATATAAAATTTTAATATAATATAATTATATTTTAAATATTATTTAAAATATATATATAGGATTTTAAAATATATTATATATATGGGATAAATAATATATATATATAATTAAAATAAAAATATAATAAAAATATTTAAAATAGATATATATTATATAATATATATATTATATAATATAGAAAAATTTTTATTCATATATATAATTTTTATATTTTATAATTATATTTAAAATAATCTAATATATTAAAAAATATATTATATTATTAAAATAATAAATAATAATTTTTATAAAATTATATATATATATATATAATACATTTTTATATATATTTTTTAATATATATAATATATATTTTATTTTTACATATTTTTTATTTTATATACCAAAATATATATATTTATCTATATTTTTATATATAAAAAAAATTTAAAATATATATAATATATATATATATATATATACAAATTAATATATATATTATTAGATATATATATATATATTTTAAAGAAAAATTTTTAAAAATATAATATATTATATATAGATTATTCATAATTTTATATTAAAATATATTTTATATATATAATACATATATATATATATATTAATTTTTAAAATTTATAGATATATATATATAATATATATATATATAATTTTTTCTATTTATATATATAATATATATTTATATAAATTTTATATATATTAATAATATAATATATATCATATATAATATATATTAAAACTAAATATATATATAATCATATACCCTTTTTATTATTTTATATAATTCTTTTTATATATATAATATTAAATAAAATTTAAAATATATAATATATTATATATACCTTTTTATATATAAATTTTCATAAATATAAAATATATATATATATATATTTTATATATATATTACAATAATTTTTTGAAAATTTTATATATATTTTAAAATTTATTATATATTTTTAATAAATATTATATTTTCATATATATAAACTATAATATATAATATAATATTTCATTTTTATATTTTATTACCTTTTTATTTATTTAAAATATATACATATATAATAATTTTATTTTATATAATTTTATATATTATATTTTTTAGTTTAAAATATTTTATTTAATTTTAAAATATTTCATATATATATATATTAATATATATATATTAATAAAATACAAATTTAAATAATTTATTTATTTTATATTAAAAATTTTTATATAATATATAATATATATAATTTTAATATATTAAAATATAAAATTTATTTTAATAATATATAAAATATCCTTTTTATCTTTTTATATATATATATATATATATATATAAAAATATTAAAATATTTTAAAAATTTAATACAAAATATAATTTCTAATTTTAAAATTTTTAATTAAAATTTATTTTTGTTCCCTTTTGATTTTTTCTTTAAAAATTTTTTTTTTTTTTTTCCCCTTTTTTTAAAAATTTTTTTTTTCTTTAATTTTTTATTTTTTTTATTTATAATTTTTAAAAAAAAATATTTAAAAACCCCCCCCCCAAAAAAAAAAAAATCCCCAAAAACCAAAAAAAAAAAAACAAAAAAACAAAAAAAAAAAAAAAAAAAAAAAAGAAAAATTTTTATAAAAGGGAAAAAAAAGGAAAAAAGAAAATTTTTAAAAAAATTTTTTTGGGGAAAAAGGAAATGCCCCCGGGAAAAAAAAAAAGGGAATGAAGGGAAAAGGGGAAAAGAGGGGAAGAAGGGAAGAGGAGGAGGACGGAAAGGGGGAAAAGGAAAAGGGGGGAAAAGGAAAGGGGAAAAAAAAAAAAAAAAGGAAAAAAAAAAAAGGGATAGATGGAAAAAAGAGAAAAAAAAAAGAAAAGAGTAAGGGAAAAAAAAAGAAAAAAAGGAAGAAAAAAAAGAAAAGAAGAAAAAAATCCCCCCAAAAAAAAAAGGAAGAAAAAAGGAATTTTAAAAAAAAAGAGGGGAAAAGGGGGAAAGGAATTAAAAGAAAAGGAAAAGGGGGAAAAAAAAAATGGGGGTTAAAAAAAATAAAAAAAGGGAAGGGAAAAAAAAAAAAAAAGAAAAAGGAAAAAAAATAAAAAAAAAAAAAAAAAAAAAAAAAAAAAATAATAATAATAATAATAATAATAATAATAATAAATAAATAAAATAAATAATAACAATAATAATAATAAAAAAAACAATAATAATACTAATAAATAAATAAATAAAGGAAAATACAACCTAAGCAAACAAACATAAACACAAACAAGTACACGGAGACAGACAAACATAGTCACTGAGGACACAAACAAATACAAACAGACACAAAGGCCCATGTACCCAGTCGCAAGTAATTACGACTGACAAGGAAACAGACAAACAAATTCAAGACAAACTAACAAACACGTCTTCTTTGCACTTGGACACGTCGCAACTGCAGACATCTTGCATATAAAGCTAGGACTGTTTCTACCTATATTTTTTACTATATAAACACTTCTTTCTCTCTCTCTCTCTCTTTTTCTCTTCCACTCTCTTTCTCTTCCACTCTCTCTCTTTCTCTTCCACTCTCTCTCTCTCTCTCTCTCTCTCTCTCTCTCTCTCTCTCTCTCTCTCTCTCTCTCTCTCTTCCCTCTCTCTCCCTCTCTTTCCCCCTCTCTCGCCCTCTCTGTTTATCTCTTCCTCTTTCTATCTCCTTTTCTCCGTGACTCACACATAAAATCGATCTGGCAACCCCTCTTCCCTCTTCCCTCATGACCCCACGTGGCTCTCCTCCCCAGCATCATTATCGACCCATTTTGTGAAGTCTTTAAAAAGTCCAATCTCGCAAAAAAAGAAAGACAAAAAAAAAAAAAAAAAAAAAAAAAAAAAAAGTCAAGGGTGACGATGCCCGTTTTCTTTCACGTCGTCGTCACCTGAAAACATTCATAGAAAACGGGATCAAAATTTCCGCCCACCAACACTCGTGATTTTGCAACAGACTGAATTATCGTAATGATGGTGTTTCTCCTTCCTTCTTCCACATTATTTGTGTTGTTGTTGGAACACGTGACACTCGTAATTTGTCTCGTTTCTTTAATTTTTTTCTTCAAAAAACTGAAACGATTAATAGACAATCGTTCCACTCCTCATTGTTTACTTCCATCAAAAGTATACATTGCAAACTCCTCTTTTGCAGGAAAAAAAATACATGCACTCATATAAACACACTTTCCTTGCCTTGTATGCTTAATGTCTCTATCAAAAAAAACGGTGCACACATACAAAATCCATACATATATTTCCTCTTACTACGAAAAAAAATCTTTTTGTTTTTGATGGTCGCTACTCAAAAAAAAATCCACTACGTAACAACACTCCTAATTTCCTTTGTTTTCTCTCCTTCCGAATAATGAATCATCGTGGAACTGTTATTCCCCACTGCAAAAAGACCCAAATAGGTGCTAAACCGGCCCTCAAATGCGACAAAGCTGTGGTTCGTGGTGTCTGAACTGAACACTGAGCACACTCTCAGGGGGAACGCGTGGCCGTCTCTTCCTCCCTCGGCTGCTCGATCAATAGGTGTTATTTCT
>NC_051388.1:6519235-6534235 GCF_015228065.2 Penaeus monodon
AATTGTGAAGATATTTATTCTCATACATTTTCTTTGTTCATGTTTGTCTCTCTGCCTTCCCTGTGTCTGTGCATCCGTCTCTTTCTTTTTCTCTCTCTTTTTTATTTAATCTTTCGCCATCTCAGCTTTTTTTTTTTTTGTCTCTGTCCTTCTCTCTTTTTCTCTTTCTTTCTCTTTCTCTCTTTTCTCTCTCTCTCTCTTTCTCTCCCTCTCTCTTTCTCTCCCTCTCTCTCTTTCTCTCTTTCTTGCTCTCTCTCTTTCTCTCTCTCTTTCTCATATTCCTATACCTTTATCACCAGGTTATCACCTAGCTCTCCCATATTCCCTCCTAATAACTTCATATAAACCATTAAATAAAAAAAATAAATTCGTCCTTTCAAATATGTAACAGAAGTACGAAACATTATCAATAATACAATAAATCTAGTTAATGTGATTTTGACCATTTTCCTACAAAGATGAAAAAGCAATATTTCCTTATGTAATTCATCCCTCCTTCTAAGATAGGCCTAGTCTTTGTACCCTTGAAGGCCTGAATAATATCTGTCTCCCTCTGTTTTCATCGTATTCATAGCTATGTCTTATTTATTGCAGTTATCAGCTGTTTTCATTTTCTTGTGTGTTTTTTTATTGTTTGTTTGTTTTTTTCTTCAATTTATTTATGATTTTTTAAAAAATTCTTGCTCGTTTCTTTTTTTCTGAACTTTCACTATTCTTCTTCTTCCTCTTTATTCTTTTAGTCTTCGTCTTCTTCCTCTTTGATTTCCTCTTCATTTTTTTTCTTTTTTTTCTCTCGCTTTTTTCTTGATTGATCTGCATTTCACGTCGCTTACTTTCTCTCTCCTTCTCGCCTTCTTAATATTCTGTCTATGTTGTTCTTTTGGTTTCTTACTTTTTTCTTTTTTTCATCTTTATTTCGCTCTCTTCTCTTTCAACCTCTTCTCCTGCTCACTCTCATTCACTCATACCGTTTCTTCTCCATTCTCCTTCTTCCCCCTCTTTCACCTTCCTTCGCTCCCTCGTTCCTACTGCTTCAATCTCTCTCTCCTCCCTCTCTCCCCTTCTCCCTCACCCCCCCACCTTCGCCCCCACTCACCTCACCCTCTTTACTTCGTCCCTTCCTCCTTCTTTCAATCTCTATTTTCTCTCTTCTCCTTCACCTCTACTCTCATCCTTCCCTCCTCCTCCGTTCCAACCTCTAATCTTACCCCCCTATCCCTCCCCTTCTCCTCCATCCACCCTATTACTATCTTACGTTCCCTCTCCCTTCCTCCTCCCTTCCTCCCTTCCCCCTCTCCTCCTCCTTCCTTCCTCTTCTCCTTCCCCCTCTCATCCCCTCTCCCCTCCCCTACCTTACCTCCCATCCCCCTCCCTCCTCTCCTTCCTCCCTCCCCCCTCTCCCACTCCACCCTTAACCCCACTATCATCTCCCCCACCCTTATCTCCCCCCTCAACCCCCACCTCAAAATCCTTATCACCCCTCCCTCCCCCCCATCCTCCTTCCCACCCAACCCCACCCCAACCCCCAACCAACCAAAAAAAAAAAAAAAAAAAAAAAAAAAAAAAAAAAAAGAATTCTCACCTCAGCTTCTCCTTCGCGTCTTCGAAAGTGTCGGTAAAGTAGTACTGGTTCTGGAAAGGTGGTGACGAGGCACTCCACTTTGCACACTTCGTCGGGGAGGAAAGGCTCCACTTTGGCCGCCGGGGAGAGCGAGTGGCGAAGCTCCCCGATGCTGGAGAGGAGGCCGGCGCCGTACACCCGCAGCTGCCCGCTCTGCTTTGGGGGGGGGAGGGTACGGTGGGTGGGGAGGGTACGAGGGGTACGGGGGTACGGGGGTGGGGGATACGGAGGGGGTCGTGGGGTAGGAGGGTACGAGGGGGTGTGGAAAGGGAGGGGCGGGGGAGGAGATGAGTGATCAGATATGTTGAGGATGGACAATAGGTATAGATAATTAGTTAAGTTATATAATATTATATTATTTGAATATATATATATATATATATATATATATATATATATATATATATATAACTATATATATATGTATATATTATGATAAATACTGTATACATATTATATAGTAAATATGATATATGTAATTACATATATATAATATATACCCAATCATACAGATCTATAAATAGATAGATAAAACTGATATAATAGATAGAAGAAGAAAAAGAATGAGAGCATAGAAAGCAGACGACACACCTCAAGAGAGAAGAGAGAGATAGAAGAGAGAAAGAGAGAGCAGACAGACAGAAGATAGACGAAGGAAAAAAGAAAAAGAGGAGAGAAGAGAGAGAGAGAGAGAGAGAAGGAGAGAAGAGAGAAGAGAGAGAGAGAGAGAGAGAGAGAGAGAGAGAGAGAGAGAGAGAGCGAAAGAGAGAGAGAGAGACATATAGACAGAAAACGAAACAGACAGACAGACACAACAATGCCATTTTTCTTACCTCCTTACACATTCCGAATTCGACGGTGAAGAAATACAGCTAAAAGAAAAGAGAAAGAGAGAGAAAAAAATCTAGTTATTTTCCAAGACCTTGGTTTTGTTAAGGATTTTTTTTTTTTGGAATTAGTTTACAAGCGGAAAATTGTCAAGTGATTAATTTAATTTGCTTTAAAAATGAATTTCGAAAAGAATACCTACTTTCTATAAATATGAGTAATTATTTTACAAAAATACGAACGTTTATATTCTTCACAATTAAAACAAGTTACAGAGAAACAAAAAAAAAAAGAAAAAAAAAAAACAGTACATTATAAGAAACATCTAACAATAACAATTATAAGAATTAAAAATAGGCAAACAAATAAAAAACAAAAACAGACAAACATACAAATAGCAGATAAACATACAAAAACAGACAACGAAACAAAAACAATAGTGTAGTTCTTAGACTAAAAAAAGGATGTGTATAATTCACCAAACAAACAAAACCATATATTTTTTTTTCTAATCCATATCCCTCTCAAAAAAAAAAAAAAATAAATAAATTAAAATAAACAAACAAATCAATAAACCAAACAAACCCCCCCAAAAAGCAACCCCCGCCTCCCGCCCCCCACCCCCCCAAATAAAAAAAAAAAAAGTATCGAGCGTAGGCCTACATACCGTAGCAATCTTCTGCAAGTCCTCGTCATTGGCCCCGAGGGAAGCCAGGCCTATTTCTTGCGAGAATTGGGCGAAACTCGGGCAGGCAAGCAGGGGCATGTGGCCAAGGAGCTCATGGCAGCAGTCCCTTTAGGGAGAGGGGGGAGGGGGGGCAAGAGGGCGAGAGGGAGGGGGAAAGCCGAGAGAGAGGGGTAGAGGGAGGGGAGTGGGGGAGTGGGGGAGGGACGAGAGAGAGGGAGATAGGGAGGGGGAGAGAGAGAGAGAGAGAGAGGAGAGAGAGAGAGAGAGAGAGAGAGAGAGAGAGAGAGAGAGAGGGGGAGGACGAGAGAGAGGAAGGGAGGAAGGAGAGAGAGAGATTGTTACTGGTGTTGGTAAAATTGTTATTATTGTTATTGTTACTGTTTTTGTTCCTATTATCATTATCATCATTATTAATTGTTATTGTTATTATTATCATCATTATTACTATTATCACTATACTCATTATAATCATTGTTATTATTATCATTGTCATCAGGACCATCTTTATTACTACCATTACAATTACTATTACAAAGTGATTATTATCATTATCATTACTATTACCATCATAATTATTAGTAGTATTATCATAAACACTGTTGTTATCATTATCATTATCCCCACCATCATAGTCATTACCACTTTCATTATCATCATCATTATCAATATCACTTATCATCATAATCATTATTGCTGTAAATTTTAGAGATGAGCACATAACTTATTACTGCAATCACGTTGGTAATTATAACAATATTTTTAGCACTATTTTGTACGTATGTATGCATGCATGAACACACAGAATAACGTCTACACAAAAATAAAATGAAATTGTCACAATAAAACAAATGGAAACATTAACCATAATGATGAATAAATGCATTTTATATAGCAAATCTATTGTGGCAATCTCATTCAGTATATGCAAATATATCTATCAAACCATCTATTTTTCTATCTCCTTATCTGTCAGTCAATCATTCAATCTTTCTATCTATCTGTTTATCAATCTATCTGTCTGTCTATCTATAAACCTATCTATCTGCCTCTCTATCTATCTGTCTACCTGCATATTCATCTACCGAACTAGCGATCTGCCTATATGTATATCTATCTTCCTAACCATCTATCTACCTATCTATATATCTATTTGCGTAAGTATTCATCTGCCTATCTATATATCTATCTACTTAACAATCTGTCCGCAAATCGATATACCTGTCTACCTAATTATCTATCTACTTATCTATACATCTATTTACCTAACTATCTAACACCCTATCTACATAACTATCTATTTGATTATCTATCTATACATCTATCTTTCTTTAGATGTATAGATACACATTTTTATACATGTTTATACAACTCACACAGTTTATGGACATGTTTATGCAACTTCCCCTGTTTATAAAGAGTTGCAGACACAGTTTTACAGTTTATACAGTTTATGGATACTCTATGACACTTGTTTAAATAATTTACATACAAATAATACATATCTACAGTCACCTACCCAATTTACGCAATTTACACAATCTATATATTTACAGACACTTATTCATTCAAATTACACTATACACGTTAACAGACACCTCTCTATACAAATTACACAATTTACACACATTTACAGACACCTATCTACACTATTTACACAATCTATACACATTTACAGACACCTACTCATACAATTTACACAACTTACACACATTTCACGAACACCTACTTACACAATCCACACAATTCACACAATTCACATAATACACAATCTTGCACATATCTGCACTCACGGTTCCGGTGTATAGAAGGGGTCCGAGGAATGGCGAATGTATTGCGTGCAGTGGAAGACGCGGAAGGCCAGCCCTGCCAGGAAGTCACGGGGGGAAAGGTACCCTGCCACGGGGCGGAGCGTGAACCCTGTCGTGCCTGTAGGGGGAGGGAAAAGGGAAAGGGGAAGAGGAGGGAGAGGGGGGAGGGAAAAGGGAAAGGGGAGGAGGAGGGGGAGGGGAGAATGAGGGAATTTTAGAGGGTTAGCGGAATTTTGTGTGTGGATTGCCTCTGTCTCTTTCTCTTTGAGTAGGTGGTTGACTGGATGGTTGTGGAGTTGTTGGGTTGTTTTCTGGTTCTGTTTGTGTGTGTGTGTTTCGCTCTCTCTCTTTTTTTTAGTGTCTGTCTCTAAATGTCTTTCTCTTTTGTCTTACACCTCTCTCTCTCTCTCTCTCTCTCTCTCTCTCTCTCTCTCTCTCTCTCTCTCTCTCTCTCTCTCTCTCTCTCTCTCTCTCTCTCTCTCTCTCTCTCTTTAGTGTGTATAACTAAAAATAATTCAGAGATATACAGCAACAATAAAACATATAAATCTTGCCTTCCTTCACATGCTTTCATCAGTAATTCACCTCATCCTTCTATACACCCCATTCGTCAAACAAATGAAGGAGATAAAGGAAAAGAGAGGAAGAAATATATCAATACTTACGCTTTAAGTATTTGTCGATGTCTGCCAATTGTGGAATATTGTCCTCCCTGCAATTTGCAACGTGATCATTATAATTTGCAATATTAGAAGGATTTGATATATACATGCGGTATTAATAGGACAAATGGTGATAGTTGGTAGTGAAATGATTATAGTAGATTGTATGTATAAGTAGAATGATACATGGCATGTATACACTGTATTCTGAAATATTATGAAGCTTACAACATGAATAAAAAATGTATTTTCCTACAAATTTCAGTATGTTTTTTATTTCTTTGTGTGTGTGTGTAAGAGAGAGAGATGGGGGAGAGGAGAGAGAGAGAGAGGGAGAGAGAAAGAGAGAGAGAGAGAGAGAGAGAGAGAGAGAGAGAGAGAGAGAGAGAGAGAGAGAGAGAGAGAGAGAGGAGAGAAGAGAGGAGAGAGAGAGAGAGAGAGAGAGAGATAGAGAGAGAGAGACAGAGAGAGAGAAAAAGCGAGAGAAAGCCAGAAAGAGAAAGAGGGAAAAAAAAAAGAGAGATTTTATTTGTTTACGTGTATACTTCTTTATGCACGTGTATGTCTGAGTATCTTTGTTCGTTTGTGTATGTAAGAAAATATATCGGATACCCACCTATATCCGCAATACTTGACCAGATCGGGCCAATTTGCGTTATATTCCTTGCATGCGTGCGTCGGGTACATTCGGAACAGCTCTCGGAAGATGGTGCCCCTTGGAAAAGAAAATGAAGAATGGTGATAATTATGGTGATAATGAGATAATGATAATAGGGAGGAGTAATGATAATGATGATGAGGATTATAACAATAGGAAGAAGTAACGATAATGATGATAGTGATGATAACAACTATAATGATGGTTATTTTAATTACGATAACAACAATAATGATGATGATTTTAATGGCGATAACAACAACAAATATTATAATAATAATGATGAAAACAACAATAAGTTTGAATAAAAAACAACAACAATAATGACGATGATAATAACGATAATAGCAACAGTTATGAAAAAATAATAGCAACAATTCTTTTTTTTTCTGTATAAGAACAACAAAATACCAATCAAACGAAATTTTCCCCCTCGTTTCCCACCCAAAAAAAATATAAACGCGCGAACCTCCTCCTCCTCCCTCATCTCGACCACCCGGATCCCTTTACAGAGCGATTCCAATAGTCTATAAAAGCATCGGAGAGCCTGGGCGTAAACAAAGACCCCTATTGATTCGACCGGGCCGCCGAACCAAGATGTTTACGATTCCAACAAACAATATTTATGGCACCATTATATTCGGGTTATATATCATGATTTCTGACGCGAAGAGACGGAGGTGGGGGAGGGCAGGTGCGGGAGGTGGAGAGGGAGGGGGGAGGGGGGAGGGGGAGGGAGCTCTATATGTAACGAAGGAAAGTAATAATGATGGTGGGGGTGTGGGGGATTGGGGGGTGGGGGTAGGGGTAATTCTGTACGTAACGTTGGGAAAGAAATAATTGATGGCGGTAATGATTAATAATGGCATTATCATCGATTATGATGATGATGATGATAATTATATCTTTATTAATGAAGGCCGTAGTGGTAGTAGCAGCGATGATATTAGTAAAAGAAATTATGGAAATTGCGTCATTAGGAGTAACGAAAATATCGGAAAAATAATTGTAATAGTACTACTACTACAACTATAGCTGTTACTACTACTACTACTACTACTACAATAGCAAATATTACTACTACAACGACAACAACTACAGCTACTACTACCATTACTACAACTATTACTACTTCGAATTAGATTTTGATTACTTTTCCGGATGTGAAAAAATAATAACAAAAAAAAATGAAGATAAAAAAAATAATTTGTTATTTATTATATTTAGTTAAAAATAAGAGGAAGACGAGAGAAAAGAAAAGAAAGTAAGGAGAGACAGAATTAAGAGAAGAAAGTGAAACAGTGAAGGAAAAGAAGAGAAGAGAACAGTAAAGAAGGTAAGAAAAGAAGCGTCGAAAAGAAAGGTAAGAAAGAAAATGGAATAAAACAAATTAGAAAGAAAGAGGAAATAGAAAGAAAGAAGGAAAAACACAAAGAAAACTGAGAAAGAAGGAACGAATGAATTAAAAAGTCGAGAAATGAAGGAAAACAGAAAAAAAGACGAAGAAACAAGAAAATTGATGAAAAGAAAAACACAAAGGAAAGGAAGAAAGTAATAAAAAGAAAAAAAATAATCAAAGAAAATCATAATCTAGATAATTATATTATGTAGATTATGCAAATTGAATCACACGATAGTAAAAAAAAATGAAATATGACTTCGAAGGGAATATCACAGATGAGGAGAATCATTGATATGCATCGAATAAAAATTATATCAGTGAATTGTTAATGGACATAATGTATGAAAGGTAACGCATCAGTTTTAATGATTTCAAGATAACGGAGATATATATAGTAAATATATATAATATATATATATATATATATATATATATATATATATATATATATATATATATATATATTTACATATATACATAATACCAACACACACACACACACACACACACACACAACACACACACACACACACACACACACACTAATAAAAATAACTACTAACAATACACAACATACAATATATATTATATGTATATATATATATATATATATATATATATATATATATATATATATATATATATAAAAATACAAAGATCAAAAAATATCTGTACCAAATATGATATAACACGAATAAAAATAGTGATATAAACAATAATATACAATATCAATGTACGAACTTTTACCCCAAACAAGTAACATAAAAAAATAAAAAACAGTAACAACACAACAACAACACACAACAACAACTATACAAAAACATAAAAAAAAACAACAACGAAATCAGCATTTACCACTCTTAATTCTTTTCGTCAAAACTAAACACCAAACCCAAAGACAAAAACACCTGTACAAATGTAACACGTAATAAAAGTGAATAAACAGATATAATAATAATTATCAAATGAGAAATTGATTAACAAAGTAATGGTACAAAACAACAAAAAAATCCAGTCAACAACAACAACAACAACAACAACAGCAGCAGCAACAACAACAACAACAACAACAAAATCCTCTTACCACGTCTTAATCTCTTCCTTCGTATACTCAACCCGGGGGATCGGTTCACCGCTGTGTGGGATTAGAGTGTTTATATTTAGCAATATGCAGGATTGATTAACGACAATGATGCTGATGTTAATAGTGGTGATAATAATAGTAACATTGGTAATGATAATGATGATGATAATAATGATGATGATAATAATAGTAATAATGATAATAACAAAGATGATGATGGTGATGATGGTGATGATGGTGATGATGATGATGATGATGATGATGATGATGATGTTGTTTGATGATGATGATGATGATGTTGATGATGATGTGAGTGATGAATGATAATAATAGATGATAATAATAGTAAAAATGATACTACTAACAAACATTGATAATAATAACAATATTATAACGATAATAATAGTAATAATGATGATATTGAGGATGACCACGATGATTATGATGATGCTGATGATGATCATAATGATGGTGAAAATGATAATAATGGCAATGATAATTATACTGACCATAAAAGATATAACGATGATTATGATAGTTATGATAGGAGTAATATTGAAAACGATAAGATTAATGATAATAAGAAAATTATCTTAAATTATATCAAAGCGATAATATCGTTATTGTTATTGTTATCATCATCATTTAAAAAATATTTCCCCCCATGATCCACCATTATTAAAAAAAAAAAAAAAAAAAAATCTTAGTCAAATATATAGAAAAGTCATATATTCTTTGAACATTAAGCCAAAACCTTTTCCTACATAATTCATAGTTCTGGAAAAAGGAAAAACATTTTTTGAATTCCTGAAGGTAAGCTGTTTGTCTTTTCAAAAAGAAAACAAAGACAGAAATAAGAACAAAAAAGTATGTATGTATGTAGGTATGTCTTGTATTGTTTGTATGTACGCATATAATATATATATATATATATATATATATATATATATATATATGTATATATATATATATATATATATATATATATATTATATATATATATATATATATATACATATATATATTATATATATATATATATATATATATATATATATATATATATATATATATATGTGTGTGTGTGTGTGTGTGTGTGTGTGTGTGGTGTGTGTGTGTGTGTGTGTGTGTGTGTGTGTGTGTGTGTGTGCGTGCGTGCGCGTGTGTGTGTATGTATGTATGTATCTGCACGTATGTATGTATGTATGTACATAGGCAGGTGTGTATGACTGTATGTAAATATGCATATGAGTATGTATAAAAGTAGGTGCACATGCATATACATATCTAAGTATGTATGTATACTTTCGTACAACACAATCGTACTTACATACTTACTTGTAGACTTACTTACATTCATATAACACAATCTTGCTTGCACATTTACTTACATACTTGATTCATGATACAATCTTACATACTTTCTTGTATTCAAAACACAATCATACTTGCATACATACCCTGTATCCATAACACAAAATCTTACTTACATACCAACTTGTATTCAAAACACACAATCTTACATACTAGTATTCAGCACACGATCTTACTTACGTACTTACTTGTATCCATAACACACACACTTACTTACATACCTACTTGTATTCATAACAGACGATGATATTTGCATACAACACAATCTTCCTCGGCCTATGCACGTTACTCACAATTTGTATTTCATTGCGATATCGTAGAAGACCTTCCTCCTGGCGCGGTAGACGGGGTCTTTGAAGCCCTAGGGGAGAGGGAGAGAGAGAGGGGAGAGAGGAGAGAGAGAGAGAGAGAGAGAGAAGAGCAGAGAGAGAGAGAAGTAGAGAGAGATGAGAAGATAGAGAGATGAGAGAGATATAATGAAGAGAAAAATATGAGAGAGAGTATGATATAGAGATAATAAAATTGAAAAGTAATAGATAGAATAATAGGGTGGGAGAGGGATGTGAGTGGAGAGGAATGAAGGAGAGGAGTGGGATGTTGATTAGTAGTTGATGGCGTGACATACGATGTGAAGTAATGTAAGTATACATACATGACGACAAGACAACGTAGTAACACATAGCAGGTATGACTAATAAACACATAGTATATCACCAACAACACACACTATACAACAAAGCTACACCTATACTTTCGACACACACACACACTACACACACATACAACTACTACATTCATATAACACAAACGTCACACACTACACGCATTATTCACACAACACACCACTCACACAACGTATCTCACACACACACTCACAACTACTACACTAACAACACAACACGTTACAAACACATCTGTATCAACACACACACAACTTGTATCATGAACAATCTACAACACACCATCGTACCATCAAACACACATATATCCACACAACACCACCAACACAAAATCTTATCATACACACGATCACACACACACAACATCGTACAACACACACCACGTATATCTACACACTACCAACACACACACACACACACACCAACACACACACAGCACAACACACACTAACAAACATCCACCACACCACACACATCATTCATCACACACGACAGACTCACCCGGCACGGAACGGTCTTAAGCCTAGGGGACAGAACGAGAAGCACACACAAGAGAAACACACACGACAACGAACACAGAAACACAGACGTAGTATCACAGACACACACACACACAGCACAACACACACAGCACAGACGACACAACAAGCAACACGGTAGTATAACACACAACAACACACAGAACACACACACACACACACAACACCACACACACACACACACACACACACACACACACCACACACACACACACACACACACACACACACACACACACACACAGGGGCCTGACCGCGACATCAAAGGTTCCTCAAGCCGATTTGAGGACAAATTTCAAGGTCTTCTGAACTCCTTTGTTCTTGGTCTTCGTGATTACAAGACAGAGGGAGAGAGGCAGTGAAGGAAGGGGAAAGAAGGGAAAGAGATAATGAAGGATAGAGGGGAAGGAAGAGAGAGATGAGGGGAAAAGAGGAGAGAGAGAGGCTGGGAGAAAGGGGGGAGGATGAAGAGAAAGAGAGGAGGAAAGGGAAAGGAGGCGAGAGATAATAGATTAAATGAGGGAAGAAGAGAGAGAGGAGCTGAGATGGAAGGGAGAGGAGAAAGGGGAAAGGAGGAGGAACAGAGGGGGAAAGAAAAGAGAGAGAGGAGAAGAGATGAAGGAGAGGAAGAAGTAGAAAGGAGGAGAGAAGTAATGATAAGAAAGGGGAAAGAAGAAAGAGGAGAAGAGAGGAGATGAAGGAGAGATAGAGGAGGAAGCAGAAAGGTAGGGAGGAGGTAAGTGAGAGAAAGAGGGGGAAGTACGAGAGAGATGAAGGAGGGGAGAGGAGAAGCGAGAAGATGAAGTAAAGGAGGAAGGGAAGAAGAAGGGAGAGGTAATGAAGAAAAGAGGGAAAGAAGAGAGAGGAAAAGAGAAGAAAAGAAAGGATTAGAACAGAGGGAAATAAAGAGTCTATAGATAGAAAGGAAAAAAAAGTAAAAATTAAGTATTGAGAGAAAGATTTATAGAGAAATATAAGAACAGACGAGAATAACAGATAAGAAGGATGGAAGTAAGGAACGGAATAATGACGGATGGAGAGAAGATGATAACTTGAAGAAATAAGAAAAGGAGGAAAGAGAACAGCAGAAGTATATGAGAATGTAAAAAGATGACCGAGAAAGATGGAAAGAACAATGAGAAAGGGGAATATCGACAAAGAATGAGAGATAATAGAGAAGGAAAATTGGTCCTTGAAGAAAAATATTCATTTCAGATTCTCTCTCTCTCTCTCTCTCTCTCTCTCTCTCTCTCTCTCTCTCTCTCTCTCTCTCTCTCTCTCTCTCTCTCTCCTCTCTCTCTCTCTTCATCACTACTCTATCTACTCTAACCCCTTCTCCTTCTTCTCTCCCTTCTCTCCTCATCCACTCCCTCCTCTCTCCTCTCTCAAACTTAATAATACATCACCATCTGTCCTCCTTTATCAGGATATCTATTTAATACACCGTATCATCCCATATAGATATCTGTTTCAATTCTATGTGATATTTTCAAAAAGATTTATATCAAACCTCCGTTTCTTAATTTCTAAAACCATAATACGACTTATTCATAATCTCTCCAAGTTGTCCATAAGAAATGAGAATAAAGCGAGAACAGGGCTAAATCCGGATTATACCAAAGAAAACGGATAATCTTCTCGGGTAGACTAAGCTAAACTTGGAAATCCTTACTGGATGATCGGCGTCGAGATCTGAGCCGTACATTAAAACCTTCTGGAAGTTATCGAGGTCGCTGATCTTACGAGGAAACCAAGGACACATGTCGCCGAAATCTGGAAGAAAAAGAAAAAGACAAAATGATAATAATGATAATAAGGATAATGATAATAATAAATAATAATAATAATAATAAATATTATTATTATTATTATTATTATTATTATTATTATTATTATTATTATTATTATTATTATTATTATTTTATTTTATTATCATTATTATTATTATTATTACTATTTTTATTATTATATTATTATTATTATTATTATTATTATTATTATCATTATCATTATTATCATTATTACAATAATGAGCAATGGCTTAGAATTACGAAAGTGAATATCCCTGGCTTTACAGCATCTTTTTTCTGTTATAATTTATCTAATCTTTTATTTTCACTCCTTTCTTACAGCATCTTTACCGCAACTATTCATCATAGATCACCATTTTTTTTTCTTCTTTCATAACCTATTCCTAACAGGGAGGAAGGGAGAGGGGGAGAGATCAGGCAGGAATCAACCCTTCCCCCTCTTTCCTCCCTCTCCCATCTCTCCTTCCCTCCCTCCCTTCCTCCCTCGCTCTCTCCCTCCCCCTCCTTCCCTCCCTCCCTCCCTCCTTCCCTCCCTCCCTCCCTCCTCCCTTCCCCTCCTTCCCTCCCTCCCTCCTTCCCTCCTCCCCTCCCTTCTCCCTCCCCCCCCTTCCTTTCCTCCCTCCCTCCTTCCCTCTCCCTCCCTCAAACCCACACGCACCAAAGCTCTCCTGGGCCATGGGCGTGGGCGGGGGGAAATCCTCGCCCTGGTCGTAGTCATGGAGGCTCAAGCAGGACATCTGGCGCTGAAGGATGCGGGTCAGGTTGTCCATCGACTGGCAATGATCTCTACTCGATGTCGACGCCGCGACCCTGCTCTCGATTGGACCCGTCCGCCGCCGCCTGGTTGGTGATGTGGGTGTTAGGGTTTGGGGGTGGGGTGGGGGGTGGGATGGGGTGGGTTGGGGAATGGTGGGGTTGGGGTGGGGAGGTGGGTAGGTGTGTTGGTCGTTTTTTTATGGGCAGAAGGGGGTTTGGGATGGGAGTGGAAGAGAGTTGGAGAGGTGGATGGGTGGATGGATAGTAGTGGATGGGTGGGTTGGGGTAGAAAGGGGTTGGAGAGGTGGATGAGTGGATATGTGAGAGGGGGGGTTGTTAAGGAGATGGATGGTGTGGGGGGGGGGGGGGAAGGTTGTTGGATGAGGTTAGAGAGTGGGTGAGGGATAGTTAAACAGTAATTTGGGGTATTGAGGTTTAGGGGAGCGAGAAGGTAGGCAGGAATAAAGGTAAGCGAGGATATGGGACAAGTAAACATTTATGAAATTAAGATCAGTTTATCAACAATTATTCACCTCATCAACATGCCTATTAATCAAACCACCAACAACCATCACATTTCCAAACAGTTGAACAAAATAACTAATATGCGCCCCTGATTTATTTTACCCCCCCTCCCCCCACACCTCCCAATCCCCCCTAACACTCACCTGGAACACCTTGAGCGCCTTGGCTAGTCCTCCAACCTGGTTCTTGAGGTTGAAGACCAGCGAGTTCTGAGGAGGATGCAGGGCCTCAGCATCCTTCTCTGGTGAGGCGTTCCTGCTCTTGCTCTTGGGGGAGAAAACGGGAGTTATTTAATCACTTTTTTATTTCTAATTTCATTTCTGTTTATTTATTTATTTACTTTTTTTTATGAAAAACTATCATGGTTGTTGTTATTATTATGTGAAAATGGTTATTACTGCATATTAAGATTTTGGATGAGGAGGGGACACTTCGTTTTTTTCTTGGGGGGGGGATGACTAAGATCACGGTTCTTGTTATCATTATGGCGAGAGAATGATTGTTACTGTAGTGGTGAGGGCGTTGTGAATTTTGGGTGAGTTTTTCGATGAAATGCTCGTGACT
>NC_051388.1:6541735-6544235 GCF_015228065.2 Penaeus monodon
CCCTCTCTCTCTCCCTCCTTCCCTCCATCTCTCTCCCTTCCTTCCCTCCATCTCTCTCCCTCCCTTCCCTCCACCCCCCCTTCCTCTCTCACATCCCCTGAAGATCCTCTCCGCCCGAAGTATCCTCAGCCTCTTCACTCTAATGTAGAATGCAGTCATAGGGTTTGTCGTCCACGTTCTTCAGTTGTTCCTATAGCATTTGTTGGCTTTTCTAAGTCGGTTATATCCCTTGTCTTTTCTCGTTAATTGTTATCTTATTTCATTTATATATGTGTATATATACATATATATATATATATATATATATATATATATATATATATATATACATATATATATATATATATAATATGTATATATATAAATATACACACACACACACACACACACACACACACACACACATATATGCATGTTTGGTGTGTATGTCTGTTTGTGTATGTGTGTGTGATTTTGTGTGTATGTATATGTGTGTATTTATATTTGTGTGTGTGTGTTGACAAATAATTTAGCCGATAGATAGAGAGATAGCTGAGGGATAGATTTAAGGCATAAAGAAAATCCAGAAAGGCTAAAAATAGACAGGCCGACAAAGACCAGACAGAATTCGACGAAAGATGAGGCATAAAGGATATACAAACACTACCCTCCTTCTCCTCCTACTCCACCCCTCACCCTACCCACCCCACACCTGTTTCTTCTCTTTTTTTCCTCTCTCCCTCTTCCCCTTTTCTTCACCACTTATCCTTCTCCTCGACGAACTAAGGCTACTCTTTCTTTTCATTATACTCTTCTTCTTCTTCTTCTTAATCTTCTTCCTCTTCCTTCTCTTCCTATTTCTGGTTCTCCTACTCCTTTTCCTCCTCCTTCTCGTCCCCCTCATCCCCTTTCTCTTCTTTGCACTCTTTCCTTTCCTCTTCCTTCTTCTCCTCCTCGCCTTCCTCCTCCTTCTCATTCTCCTTGTCCCCTTTCTCTTCTCCTCATCATCCTTTTCCTCCTCCTATTCACCTTTCTATCCTCCTCTCCCTCCTCCTCTTCTTCCTCTTCCTCCTCCTACCCATAATACTCTTCTTATTCCTCCCCCTCTTCGTGCTCCTCCTTCTCCTCCACCTCCTCCTCCATTTCCTCCTCCTCCTTCTCCTCCTCCTCCTCCTCCCCCCCTGTCCTGAGGGGCGAGGAGACAAAGGGCAGCGTCAAGGGGCGCCCCGGAGGCAAATTACTCGGACGAGCCTTAACTCCTGACATTGTGTGTCTGAGTTAGGGGGCGTGAGGGAGGGGGAGGTGGGGGGGAGAGGGATTGTGAAGGAGGAGGAAGGAGGAGGAGGTGGGGGAGAGATTTTTGGGGAAGTATGAGGGAGGAAGAGGTGGGGGAGGGATTATGAAGGAGTAGGAGGGAGGGGGAAGTAAGGGGAGGGAGAGAGGGAGGTGGGGGGAGGAATTGTTGGGGAGAATGAGGGAGGGGGGAAGGGTGATGAGAGATTGTGAGGGAGTATGAGGGAGGGGAGGGAAGAAAGGGTGTTAGGGGGGTAGGGATTGTGTAGAAGGGAGAGAGGAAGGGGAAATGAGAAAGGGAGAGAGGGAATTAATGTGATAGAGGAGGAGAGACTAAAGAGGTGAGGAAAGGAGAGAGACAAGGGATGTGAAAGAAGGAGAAGGTGTGAGAAAGGGAGAGAAGGCGTGGATGTAGAAGATGGATGTTGGAAGGAGGAGGAGAAAGAGGGAGGTGAAAGGAAGAAGATAAAGAGGGAGTGTGATGGAAAAATGGAGATAGGGAGAATGAGTGATAGAGTGATGTTGGCGAAGGAGGGAGTGTGAGGGTATTAGGAAGACAAGGAATAAGGTAGAAAGAAGTGTAAGGAAAATAAATAAGGGAAGAAGAGTAATAGAAGAAGTGCGAGAGAAGAAAGGTTGTAGTCAGGAAGTGTGACGAAAGGAGGGAGATAGGGAAGGAATGTTAAGAAAATTAGGAAGACAAGAATGAGGTAGGGAGGAGAATGAGGGAAGGAAAAAAGGAGATAGGTAGGGCGAGTGAGGGAAGGAAGGGGATATGGAAGAAGGTGATAGTCAGGGAGTGTGAGGGAATTAGAGAGACAAGGAGTGAATTAGAAAGGAAGTGTAAGAGAGATAGGGAGATAGGGAAATGGAGTGATGGAAGGAGAGAGATAAGGAAGGAGTGTGAGGGAAAGATGTGCGGGACGCCTGTCTATCGGTCTCTGAGAAAGGGGAACATTCACTTCTCTGTCTCCCTCGTTTTTTTTCATGTTTTATCTCTCTCTCTCTCTCTCTTCTCTCTCTCTCTCTCTCTCTCTCTATCTATCTATCTATCTCTCTCTCTCTCTCTCTCTCTCTCTCTCTCTATCTATCTATCTATCTATCTATCTATCTTTCTCTCTCTCTCTCCCTCTTTCTTTCTCTCCCTCGCTCTCTCTCTCTCTCTCTCTCTTTCTTATCTCTCTTTTCTCTCTCTCTCTCTCTCTCTCTCTCTCTCTCTCTCCCTCTC
>NC_051388.1:6559056-6567510 GCF_015228065.2 Penaeus monodon
AGAGAGAGAGACGGAGAGAGAGGGGGGGGGGGGAGAGAGACGAGAGAGAGAGAGAGAGAGAGAGAGAAGAGAGAGAGAAGAAGGGGGTAGAGAGAGCGGAGAGAAGGAGAGAGAGAGAGAAGAGAGAGAGAGAAGAGAAGAGAAGAAGAGAGAGAGAGAGGAAGAGACAGAGGAGAAGATGAGAGAGAGACGAAGAAGAGAGAGAGAGAGAGAGAGACAGAAGGAGATAGAGAGAGAGAGAGACAGAAGGAGATAGAGAGAGAGAGAGAGAGAGGAGAGAGAGAGAGAGAGAAGATCAGAGAGAGAAGAGGGGAGAGAGGAGAGAGGAGAGAGGGAGAGAGAGGGAGAGAGAGAGAGGAGGAGGGAGGGAGGGAGGGAGGGGGGGAGAGAAGAGAGAGAGAGAGAGAGAGAGAGAGAGAGAGAGAGAGAGAGAGAGGAGAAAGAGGAGAGAGAAAATTGGAGAGGGAGAGAGAGAGAGAGAGAGAGAGAGAGGAGAGAGATGAGAGAGAGAGAGAGAGAGAGAGAGAGAGAGAGAGAGAGAGAGAGAGAGAGAGAGAGAGAGGGAGAGAGGGAGAGAGAGTTGTTGCCTCTATCCTGATCTAACTGACACCATATAAATAAAATATGTTTAGAATTGCGGTGTATTGCCGCCAGTTAGACCTAAAAAAAATAGACGATGAGTGGCAAGAGCACCTCTCTCGTCATCAATAAGCTCAGGAATGGTGGTGTTCTAATAAGCCAAAACCTCTACAGGGAGTCACTGTCATTTCTGCACCACCACCACTAACAACAACCGAGACACGCGCGTCACAAAGGCCCCCTCCCGCGGGGGTCATTGCCGCCTTCCTCATTTGAGTCTCACACATGAGAGCGGTGCCAGGAACAGATGTAATACAGAGCAGGTACAGGTCAGGTCAGTAACCGGACAGAGAGTGAAGGAGCGCTGCAAACGAACATTGACAAAGATGTAAATAGTTTTAGGGACTTGACCTGTGCTTATTGTCAACGCATAGGTCACCTGGAGGAAGAATACCGCACTCGGAAAGAGCTTTTATTTACTAAGCACGCTATCAACAAGGGTAATAACAATGCATTGCTGATCAGGTCATTAAACAAATTCATAACGACACCTCAGCATTCAACGAGTGTAGCACACGCAGCAAACTGGCCATCACTGGCATTTAACAGGCCCATACACATGGCCTTATGCAAAGCAATATACCATGTAGTCTAATATATCAGCCAGTGTCATGGGTTTTCGACGAACATAGGGGATTTAAGATAACGATCCCACACAACCCTGGCATCACTTCTACTGTTTAGACATTCCTCAATCCTGGTGTCTGCCTCCCATGTGAAAGTGAATGACTACACACGCTGCAATCACGCCTTGAAGCTGTCCTATATGCACATGAGCAAGGTCTATATAAATAAGGTCTTGTCATTAAGCTAATCGGATTCGTCCGTCCCGTCATGACGTCACTTGGCGTAAACCTTGGGGGTTCGAGCTCTCGCTCTTTCTCCCGTCTTCGGTTGCACGCTTGCAGTAGTACATGGTCAGTAGTTGGATGTAATATATATATATATATATATATATATATATATATATATATATATATATATATATATATATATATATATATATATATGGAAACCAGCGCCCGCATACTCAAAAACAGTTTACATTGTTGTATCTCACATTGGAGCCGTTACAGTGTCGTAAAGGGCCTCACACACGATCAATTTTTTCGTCAATTAATTTATATAAATTTATTGACGTCAATGAATTGATGGAAAAATTGACCGTGTGTGGGGGACATTGATATCAATTTAATTGAAACAATTTCATTGAATCAATTCATTGAGAGATCAAAACTCCTTTGATATTTATTGATGGGTCTTCAATAAAATTGAGCGTGTGGGCAAAGCGTCAATATATTGATCAATAATTTAGTGTTTTCCCTTGCAGCAGTGAAATAGTCGTCATCGTAATCATGGCTGAAAAGAAGAAGGAAAGTGAGCGTAAAATGATGATGGAGATATTCGACGTTTATAGATTCGGCGTCCATTCTGAGGAAATTCCTGTAATCCTCTGGCTCGTCGTCCCTTAATTGCCTCAGCAATCGTGTATGTCCTAGTTCCCTTCGACAGAGATACCATTTCTTCGCCCACTTACTCCTCTTCTTTCGCTTTAGAGTGTCCAGAGCAAGCACTATTCCTAGAGCCACAGATGCTTTCATCTCGAAATTATGAACCAAACTGAAAATTGAAGTAAAATCATTGACCGTGTGTGGGCATAGTGATTTCCATCAATTCAATGACGTCAATAAATTGATATCAATTAATTGACGAAAAAATTGATCGTGTGTGGGGCCCTTAAGGCCTCCGAAGGTCATACTCGAAACCATATTAGCCGCCATGTTAGGACATCACACATTGTAAGTTACAACTGCTCCAGGGCTCTCGTACGGGTTTGAAACCGGATATAGTACAGTTTATTTCTCGATTACTTAGTCGATAAAAAAAATTCATTTTACTATAACATGCCTTTTCCATATTTAATAACGGGGAATTTTAATTGTCTAGCATTTTCTTTGTTTTCCATACTTTATCATTGTCTCGAATCAAATATGAGTAGTAAATTGAGTTGACAAATGACAAACAACATTTTAATGACCGAACAACTGCAGCGTGAAAAACGCTATTACAGGGAACCCGTAGTTTCTCTCCATGAAAAGAATAAGCATTTATTGCTATATCACAGAGAGAGAGAGGGGGAGGGACAGGGACAGGGACAAGGAGTGGGAGAGTTACCTGGATCCATATCCAATGGTATGTTGCGTCTCAATCGAGAAGAGAAAGCTTGCCGTGAAAGTCTCGACCTTTTCAATGCAAGTCTTTGCCCCGTCGACGTCGCCGTTGACCTTGATGATCATGTACCAGATGAAGGCAAAAGTAAGCCAGCTGGAGACAGTAAGGAAACATAGATGAGTTTTTTTTCACGATCAAATTTTATTTTGTAATAAAAATAATAAGGCAATTTCTGGCGAATATTAAAACAACAACAGATAATTAACATACGGATTAGTGTTATATTCTTTGCCGCAAACTTCTCATCTCCGTGAAATTAATCACCGGAGAATGAAAATGGCGAATGAAAGCTTGATAAACATACCTTTTTTATTTAAACTACTTTAGTGAGATCTTTATTCTGTAATAAAGTAATGTTATTGCTGACAAAGAATACTACTAAAGAAAATGTTGGATATCACATGAAACGAAGATGAATTTAGTTAAATTACATAGGGATCATCATTGGCTAGTAATAACAATATACGAGTCAAATCTAACTTGTGTAAGTGGCAGAGCACAAGCGCCGAATGAAACAGATGAGGGATGGCCAGAAATGAAACAGCGGAAGAGGGGAGGCGCAATGAAGTCCAGACGGTGTTTACGAACACAAAATATGATCACATCTCAGGAAAGAACACACGGGAACGTGGTAGGCCTACCTAATAATGAAGGCAAGGAAGAAGACCAGGAGGGTCCAGCGCCACTGCACGTCGACGAGTGTGGTATACAGGTCCTGGAGGTAACGAGACCGTCGCTTCTTCAGGTTCGAGAAGGTGATGTTGCAGTCGCCGTTCTTCCTGATGATGTCTTTGCGCACGCCCGGCCGGAGCAGCCCTGCGTCAGAACAAGAAGCTATTGAAATTGTAGAACACATGTGCTGTAACGTATTTAGTATTCTTTGTTGCTGAAGTAGCATGAATCCAATAACTGTTTCGAACCGGTTGTACACTTTCAATTTTGACATGTCACAGGCTGTTTCAGCACACCATATCGTATTGCACAGGAAGACATTCGCACTTTGGCAGCGAGTAGGCCTACATACGAGTATTTGGATTTAATCCTCATTAATCCATCCATTAATTCTTAAAGATACCGGAGAGTTTTTTTACGGTAACATTCAACTTCATTGGATATTCTTTAACTCAGGAAAGTTTCAAGCTTCCGGACATATTTTTTTTCTTGTTAGAATGCGACACTGTATGCTACGTCTAACTGGCTTTAACAAGCAATAAAACATTAAAAACTGTCTTAAACACGAAGAAATTAAATAAAAAAAATTATACAAGTTAAAGTAATACTACTGTATTTTCAATTCTAATACTGCTCACATTCACTGGTCATTTCTTTGGACTTGTTTACACTTCGTGCTTCACCCCTTCTTTATTATTTGTGTTATTTTATGCTGCAAATCATAAGTATCTGCAAATAAACAAAACTAATGATCAAAACAATTATTAATGTAAAAATTGATTTTGTTTAGAATGAATTGAAAAGCTGGATTTGTTTAGTAGTATCTCCCCCAAAGCATTGTTGGTACGCTTTGTTTTTAAGCCATGTGTTTGGCGGAAGGCATGAGTGATCTGTATACAAACTTCCCAGTATTATGGAGTGATACGATATTGAAACTGACTTTGAAGGGGGTTTGTTGTGTACTCATGTCATCATAAGGACTTGCTTGTCTACTAGAACCGAGATGCGTGAAGGTGTGAGTTGAAACATTTTTTTTCTGTCTAATTTAAAATGACTTATGAAATGTTACTTTCTCCAGGAATAAATTTGATTATTGCGCTTTTATGTAAAGGATTCTGTTTTATTATTATGAAAAGGTTAATATCTGAAATAATTCTGTTACTACATTTCATGATGAGAATTTTTAATTATTTTCAACATCTTACAGCTTGAATTTTTTTTTTTGGAATATGCAGCCTCGCGTATAATTGCATAGTTATACTAAGAATTTGAATTTCTTCACGATACACCTTCCTACAGCTGTGTTCGATTTTGTAAAATCATTTGACATTTTCATTATGATATGTATTCAGGTAGATGCAGCGTATGTCATTGCATGGAAGATGCCCTCCATTCATTTAAATATATACACAAAACTTAGGAAAAATTTTTAAAATCATTTTGCTAATAACTATAAAAACAGCGCATAACAGCCAACGCCGCAGCCTCCCGCTTGGGGCCGATTCCACGGCACTTCCTTCTAACTAGCGTTTTGCAGCAAGTGTCACACACCAAACTCACATTTCATTCAGACACACACACCACACATTATATATATATATATATATATATATATATATATATATATATATATATATATATATATATATATATATATATATATTATAGATATATATTTACATATATATGATATATTTTATTATATAATATATATTATGATATATATATAGATATAATATAAGATATAATATATATAGAACCATGTATATATATACTTTTACATATATTATATATATTAGATATACTATATTTATATATATTATATATATTATATAATATATCTATATTATATTATATATATTATTATAGATCTATTATATATAGTATCTATTATATATATATATTATATATATATATTATATATATATATTATATATATATATATATATATATATCATTCGTGCTTCATTCTAACAGCTCCATACTTCACATTCGATACAATGTCCATTTATTACTCTGAGTTACTTTTTTTAATACCTCAGTTACAGTTTACAAAGCATGAAAATTTATTGGTTAACATAAACTTTGCCAGATTATTTCAAACGCCAAACAAATAGCGAATCACTCAACGCATTTAATTAATCACATGAACAACCTTGTATGACTGCAATCGACTCTCCTTAACTTTTAATTTTCAGTTATTGTTGACTATAATTCATTAACTGAGTATTGCCCCAATAGCAACACTTCAGTCTTATATATTATATAGACTGACAGCTTTCGCAAACGTCATGCGAGGCTGATAAAATGGTGAATCCTGCAATAAGATGAAAAATTTCAGATTACTCAGTGATGCGCTCAAGTTATCGAGTATGTCATTATGCTAATCTTGTACATAATACTATGGATCTTTCCATACCATTTCAAGAGGCGAACTTGAACCGAGATTCCCATGAGTTAAATGCTTGTAGAATTACCGAGCAGTTATAATAACCAATATCTAAAGTATACCAAATGAAGAAGCATTAGCAACCTGTCAGGGACAGATACAACTTACATAAAAGGTTCCTGGGCAGGGAAGACGTTGGTGAACATCTTCGTTTCCATGGCAACGGAGACTGCAAACATGGCGTCTGAGAAAATGTCTTTCGTGAAGACCAACAGCACCATGAGCAATACTTGGTCTACGCAATGTCCGTCACCTCCCCAAGCGCCGTCCGTCCGGAGAGCCCGGACGCCAAGCGTTACCCGGGCAACACCCGCCCCCCCCCCCCCCATCCGCAGGTGCCCCCACGACTCCCGCCTTCAAATGTCATTCCCGAGAGCGGCCCATTCGTTATTCATGATTCCTGTCAATTACCGCACCAATCGCCACCCAGCGCCTTTTAACAGTCGTCCGGCTTTGCCTTCACAGCCTGAGCAACTACGCCGCCATTCCGACCGCCGCCCACCTGAAGTATCGCCGCACAACAAATAACGCAGCACTGTAAGGCACATAACGCTTTTTCATAAGTATAAGTAAACATACACACATGCAACACACGCGATATATATAAACGTACGTGTGTGTGTGTGTGTGTGTGTGTGTGTGTGTGTGTGTGTGTGTGTGTGTGCGCGTGCGTGCGTGCGTGCGTGCGTGCGTGCGTGCGTGTGCGTGTGTTGCGCGCGTTTCGTAAACAAAAGCTGAACATTATTTGAACTGCTTTATAGTTATATTTTTCCTCCGTTCTCAAGACCACAACGAAAAGATTAGCAGATGCAAATAGAACTTTTTACAATTATATATATACATAAACACATGCGTCTACTATATATGTATATATGTATGTATGTGTATATATTTATATTTATAGATATACACATATAAACACACACACACACACACACACACACACATATATATATATATTTTTTTTTATTACACACACACACACACACACACACACACACACCCACACAACACACACACACACACACACAACACCACACAACACATATATTTACATACACATTATATATCATATCTAATTAATATAACCTCAATTCTATGAATAAATATATATATAAATAATATATTAAATATATAATATATATATAATTTCTATATATATAAATAGTCTATATAATTATATATATAATATATCTATATATATATCTCCTTTTAATATATTTATCGACAAACACCTTATATTATAACATACGCATACCATTAATAATTACATATACATCACATTATATATTTAATGTAATATATAAGTTTTACCTATATACGCATTACTATATATACATATATACATCTTAATATATATGCACATATAATCCATATATATATATATATATATTAATATATATATTATATCTATAGTATATACATATGCATATCTATCATATATACAATATATTTAATATATATACATTACACACACACACACGCACACACACACACACACACTACCACACACACCCGCACACACACACACACCACACGCCCACACACCACACACACAACACACACACACACACACACCAATATTATCAAAAGAGTTGGTAGGGCGTGCGGCGCGCAGGTCTCCCTCAGAGCTTAGCAAGAGTCATAATGAGAAACTTTGTGTTTCCGCCCGAGCGGCCCCCGAGCCAAGGGTCAGAGGGCGCCGTCATCCGGGCGGCGACACAGCCTCCCGAGGGGCGTCGCGCCCGCTCGCAAAGGCTGCCACTCAGTCATCACACAAAACCGACTCATTTCTTGCTATTTCTGGTATCCAAGTCCGGTCGATTGCTTCTAGGCAGGACCACAGTCTGTGCCGGCACAAATGTTCCGTGTTGCTGCTTCGGTACAAGGGCGCCGTGCGGAGGAGCGGGCGCCGAAGCGGAGGGACGTGCTATGCGGCCAATCAAGTCCACACTGAGATCAAACGTATTTACTTGCCCTTCGACCTCTTCGACGGGATATCATCATATAAATCATCACGTGCACATACATATACATAAACAGGCATAATTACACATAAAATAACAAAAATGTGACAATAACAATGGCTGATCTGTTACAATAAGCATTCGCCATAAATTACATATATATAATTTTTTTTTCCAAATGTGTACTATACGCCAAAATGAGAAATCGTGAGCTACTGTGCATGCAAAGTACCAAAATAACGGACAGGATAAGCATACGAGATGCCACATATGCCGTGGATCAAAGGTAAGACAGCAGAAGCCCTCCGCTAGTTAAATAACGGCAGGCCAGATGAAGGTAATGTACATTGTAGCCTAGTCAATTGGTTTAAAAGATACTAGACAGCTGTGGAATGTGGCAATTAGAAAGGAAACAGGCGAGAAACGTTACAGAACTATAAAATGAGCAACAAAGAAAAAATGGGAGGAGAAATAATATAGAACTATATAAAGTAC
>NC_051388.1:6567610-6577610 GCF_015228065.2 Penaeus monodon
AATCGTACAACAGCCGCCTCTAACGTCTGACTATTACGAAGAATAGAGAACGCATTACGCTGAGCCTAACGAGAGACGTCTTTCACTCCCGTCTGTTCTCACAGCCAGGAGAACCGCGGCCGCCATTGCCTCCGACGAATCATCAACGTCCTCTCAAGCGGCGAATGTGACGGTCCTCGCGCGACATCCAGCCGCCCACTCCCCGGCCGCTGCCACCTTCAAAGGACTCGCAGCCGCGCCCGGATGGAAATGAAAGTCTCCGTGACTTTTAACATGCAAGTGTCGTCACCAGGCAATGCCCTAGCATTCATGACGTCATAAGTGTGGCTGTGGCAAGGGTGAGGGATTATCAATGCTGGGTTTTTGAGCTAAATCTCATTAAGCAATTTGTACGTTCATACAGTTCATATGTATGCATAAATATTTCTGTATGCATTTAAATGTAGCTACAAATATACACAGACCCACGTACACGAATATACCCATATAGTTTTAATATATTAAATATATATATATATATATATATATATATATAAAATATATTAATATAATACACAAACACATATAAATATAATACAACACACATATAATATCTATATATATATATATAGATTATATATATTATATATATATATATAATATATATATTATGTGGTGTATTATATTTATAGTATATATATAGATATATATATATATAATATATATATATATTTTATGTGTGTATATATATATATATTATAATATATATATATATATTATATATATATTTATATGTGTGTATATATATATATATATAGATATATATATATATATATATATATATATATATATATATGTGTTGTGTGTGTGTGTGTAGTATTATATATTATATATATATTATATATATATATATATATATCTATATATATTTATATGTGTGCATCTATATCTATAATATATATAGATATATATCTCGCTATATCTATATAATATATTTCATATATATATATATTTTATTTATTTCAACAAGGGATATAGATTTTATATATATATACACATATATACATATATAAAGGGATATGTATACATACATATGTATATATGTTATAATTATAATTATTATACGTATATATAATTTATATATATTATATATATCTATACTATATATATATCTATATAATAGTATATCTAAATATATAATAATATTATGTACTACGTCTACATAATTATATATATCATATATCTATATATTAATATCTAATATGAATATATAGATATATATATATATATATCTATAATTATATATATATCTTATTCTTATGTACAATATATTATTTAATATATTCAATAATATTAAATATTATAAATATATATTATATGTATTATATGTTATAATATACTATATATCATATATTAACTTCTCTCTATATATAATTTATATTTATATATATTATAATATCATTATTACATACTTATTATTATTATATAATTATATATAAAATATTATATATTATAATAGATAATATTTATACATATATACACTTATTCTAATATACATTATATGTTCTGATATACTTATAATTATACATTACTAATATATATATATATATATCATAGTCTATTATTATACTATTCGACATTATATATATATTATAATATATTATGTATTATATATTATATCATTCTATATCTTATATCATAATATCTCTGAGACTTATATACCCATATATTTATATTATAATATATAGATATAAAAACTGATATTATTATATGGTTATATATACTATATATACAATGTATATACATTATATATTATATATATTATATACTATTTTCATATATATTTATACTTTACATATATATATATATATATAGCTCTATCTATAGATACTATATATATCTCTATATCTATATCATACAGATATTATATTATTATATTAATATATAATATCTATTTAATTTAAATCTATATTCTATATATCTTATATCTAGTAATTCAAAAATATATTACATATTTATATATATTATATAATATATATATATATATCTCCAATATATCTGTCTCTATTATATTAATCTATATCTCATATCTTCTATCTACAATCTATATCATTTATATATATCTATTCTCTATATATCTTGTATAGATGTCTTCTATCCTTATATCTCTCTTGTAATCTGATATCTCACCTCTCGTAATATCTATATGTATATCTATATATCTATACTCTCTCTATATCTCTCTATATATATGATATTCGCTATATATCATATATACTATTATCATTTACATATACATTGAGATATCTTAATATAGTATCATACAAATTTATATATGTATCTATATATGCAGTATGTATACATATATATATTAATCTATATATATTAAATAATATATATATTTATTTATATATATATATTATATTATCTAATTTATATATATAATGTTATTGTATTAATATATTACATTACGCTGTATTTTATTAAATATATATTATTTTAATTGTTATAATATTATATAGACATATACATATAGATATAATATATATATATATATATATATATATAATCTTATTACTATATATATATAATATATATCATACATATTGATCTATATATTATATATATATATTTTATATATACTATATATATCATATATATGTATTTTATTATATATATATATATATATCTATATATCTCATATTATATACTTATATTAGTCATCATATATCTATATATATATTCTCTATCATCATATCCTATATATATTATATAATATTCTTATATATATATCTTATATATATATATTATATCTATTATATATATTCACTATATATATATCTGTATTCTATCTACTGTATAAAATCTATATATACTAGCATATAATATGGATATTACCTATAATAATATATATATATATATTATAGATTATGCTATATCTATCTTATATAAATATTTCGTATTAACTATCCATACATATATATAATATACATATATATAGAATATTTATCATATATAAATATAATTTATATACTAATATAAATAACTCATATATCCATCATTTAACTAATATCTACTAATCTCTAAAATATATAGCATATAACTATATATCAAATTCTATATATAAATCTATATATACACATTATATAATATAACACCTTCTATAACTATAACTTCATATATCTTACAATATTCTATCTATATATATACTATATATCTCACTATATTATATATCCCTATACATTTTAAATATTATGTATATTATACTATATTATACATTGTATCATATCTAATTTACTCTTCAGTTTGGTTGTGATATTCATATTAATTACCTTACGTCATGCTGCATGAGATCGTTACAGTAAGTATGTATGTGGGTTTAACGAATTTTTCATCATTTAACCTTTATCTCACCATACCAAAAAACATTTAAGCCACAATTTTAGTTAATTAACTTTTTTAACGCTCTTTAGTGAATGGCGTATAACTTCTTTATTATTACAGAAAATAACTGACACAGACCGAGATATCAGTCTGCTTTTTTTTTAGGCTTGTGTCTGTATGTTATAATTTTACTCTTTTTCTTACTGAAACATTTGTAACAACAGTCCATCCTGCTCTGTGTACAAGCTATTTTGTACATCGTTTTCGGCGTAGAAAGATTATTTTGTACCATAAGAATGCAGTAGAATGTACGAGATAATGAACGCACATTGTCTTTTGCCCTAAGCCAAAAAGAGAAACATTATGGGCCATTTATTCTTTCTTTTACTCTTTGAATTCTTCTTTCAGTGACCGGATTTCTTGTGACAAAGAAAACATAGTGGCACAGATGTTAGAACCGATTTGATTCTTTTTTTAGGGCACATAGCCTTTGTTCTTACTGGTTTTAAAGAACTCTTAGGTTCGCCCATGTTCTTGTATAAATCATAAAGTTATTAGTATAAGTGACTTCGTAGAGCATCCTTTGACAGTGAATGAGACAGTGCGTGGCTGGAGTTATAATATATATATTTACATATATATTGATATATATATATATATATATATATATATATATATATATATATATATATATAAATCTATATATATATATATATTAGATTATACCCCTATATCTATCTATACTCATCTCTAGCTCTCTCTATAGCTCTACTAAGAAGATATATATATATATATCTCTATATCTCTATCTATATCTTATCTCTATATATCTATATATCTATTATCTCTTATATCTCTAATCTATCTCTCCTATCTATTAAGTTATTACATTGTACGACTGACTGAAATTTCCTTAGCACACTAAGGCGACCCGTTTTTAGCAATTGGCTTCGACATCGACCCCATGAGTTTGACAAACGTTTGATAGAGAGAGAGAATTACAAACAGAACGTCTTCTTTGCGATTTGTTCAAGTTCATTATTGGTCCGTTTCCTCCACGAGTGGTTCACACTGTAGTGTGCCTCCTAGAATTCCTTGTTGAAATCATACGAATTTTGTAATAAGTTTAATGAACTCTTCCTGAAAGATTTTTCTCTGTGTCAACATTGTACATGAAGATACTATGGAACTAATTAAAAAATGGGCTGTTGACTAATGGTTGATCCGGGAGAATCTTTAATGGAAATGTAAAATCGGTGGACACAGGTTGGCAAGCGGGAGAAAAGGAAACAGAAAGACCGATAGAAAAGATAATAGGAAGAAAACGGGAAAGGAGGAAGAAAGAGGGAAGAGGAAAGTGATAGAGAATAGAAGAAGGGAGACGATGAGAGAGAGAGCGCAGGAGAGAGTGAACAGGGAGTTTGGCCCTTTTGCGCACAAGCCCAGGAGACTATAAGGGACTCTCGTTCACTGTGACTTTCTTTTTTTATTTTGTGGTGAGAAAGACCTAACTGCATTAATAAGCTTAGTTAAGAAAAAAAGGAAATTGCCTCGATTATCACTATCCAGTTTAATAGATAGCATGAGACATTTTTTTATTGATTCTGACCTTTTGGTAAAGATAGGAAAGCCTTAGGATAGTTAGGTTATAAATTCTAAGAACGAAAATTGTTTTTGCATATTCAGGTCAGGTAGACTGCTGCTATAGATTCTGAAGTGGATGTATTTACAATCATAAAGACTAAATAAAAAAAAAAAGAGAGAAGAATATAGTGATAGCTTTGGGAAACTGGGCCTCTGGTCCCTAGGTAATAAGTTGTGGCATGCAAAATTATGATGGTCTTTACTGAAATTTTTTTTTTGAAGTTGAAACAAACATAGTGTCATATGATAGGGATTAGGGGCTTAATAAGCAATTAATCTAGTCAGTTTTATTTACAATTACTCCTGTTTTTGTTTATCTCAGTGTTTTCCTTGTTTCATGTTTCGTTCACTTCGGATTTGAATCACATGTAAGGTACCTCTAACATTTAATTAACATTTATACAGAGAGGGTAGGGGTAAATTTCTTAAATCAATTATTGTCACACACAATTTACGCAGTATTTTATTTATGCCAAAAATGTTTTTTTTTGTCTACATCGTAAAACTATTTATTTACATGTTATGTTTTGTAGAAACTCAAACCAGTTACGATATGTTTGTTGAATTTATTTCTACATAGGTTTTAAGATGTATTTAATTACGGCTTAACTTTAAGTAGAGCTTATCTGTGCTTGTGTAGGCAGCTTTTCGTTGAATTTTTATTTGAGAAGGAAGATATGTTAATAAAAAATAAAGATGTACATTCTTTATAGCTTTCATTTCCAACTCAATTTGTTACGTAAGGATTGGTAACTCACATTCAGACTTTAATTGGTACAATTAATTTTATACGGCGTCGATGTTTAATGATAGGAATAGTTCGCTCGAAAGGTTGCTAAGTGGTTAGATCTATCTAACGCTTGGAAGATAGGAAGTCATTTTTGTGTTTCATTATGTATTATTTTTTGCCCCCTCCCCACCACTCCCTTATCTCGGGTGCGTTTTGTCATCCCCTTCCCCACACCCCACATAGGAATTCACAGAGGAGATACAAAGATAGATAATCTAACCATGCGGTTTTGTGTATATAAATATATTTATATGTAACTTATAGATCTTTTTGAGTATTCTCTTTCAAGCACAAAAGGGTGTTATTTTTTGTAAGAGAGAGAGAGAAAAAACATTTATGATAGGCAAGTTCAACACTTTTCTGTTTTTTTGGGTATGAGTTATCGTATCATTGCAGTTCGTCTGGAGAAACAGTCTGGTGTGAAAACAAGTAGTATTTTTAGTATACACACACGCTGTAAGTCCACGGTGTTCATTTGCCATATTTCCTTAACAAAGAACTTTCACTCCATGGTGTTCATATATTTGATTCACATCTCTGTACGTTGAGTAGGACTGCACTTCTGTAAAGAATATGATGCTCTCCCATATGCTGCTTAGGTTGTGTGTAAATTATTACGTTATGGTTGTGTATGTTAACAATTTTTTAAAGTCTCTATTTGTTATCGGTTATGTCAGACAAATATGACATGTATTCTGGTTTCCGTACAGGCTATAAGTGGAGGATTGAGTAATATCCATTGAGAATTCATGAATTTCCTGATATTTTGTGATTTTGTGAAAACCTTTGCGTTGGATGAGCGGTGCTTGTGACGCTGGCGATGAAGAGGTGAAGAAAAAACTCCTGGAGTATTTACAGAAGAAAGGTTTATAGAAAAAAAATATTGGAAGTGGAAATCAAGCAGATAGAACATGCTTAATGTTAAATGATTTCTTAATTGTTGTCAATATTTTAATTAGATCATGTGTTCTGATGAATAAGTTTTATTGTAAGATGATGATGAATGATGATTATGTTATTGTATTTTATTATTATTATTTTATTATTATAATTATTATTATTATTATTTAGATATCATTAATTTCTTATTATTATTATTATTAGAAATTTATAAACTATTCCTACTGATCTCTGCGCCTAGCTGTTTGCTGCTACTGTTTACTTACTACTACTAATACTACTACAACAACTACGCAACGCTACTAGCTGACTAAGAGACTACAACTACTACTAGACTACTACTACTATTACTGTTACTGTCGTGTATCTATGGCGTCTGAAAGAGTAGGAAACATGAATTTAATGAATGATGATTTATATAAATAACTTCATCACGATCGATAATGGCAAAAACGTTGTAACCACCCCCCCACACCCCGTCACACCCTCTTCGTTTATATCACATCACGATAGTAAGTTGAATAGATTTATTTTCATTTCTTGCTGATAAAAGAAGGGAAAAAGATAACTTCACCTTAAAATCTGGAAACAGAGAAATTCCGGTTGATATTGCTTATCTGCATATTATATTAATTAGTTTATACCAAAGGTGACTGAGATTAGTAAGGTTGGGTGTGAGATCCAATATGATAGATACTTACTGCGTCTGAGCATTAGAGAGACTTTGATTTTTTTAAGGCAACGTTCATCGAATTCATGATGTATGATAATAAGTTCACTATAAAGATAACAACTTGATTACATGTTAACAATGAAGATCTACTTACAACGAACCTTTGTATTGTTTTTCGTGTTCACAAACCCAATTTACAAATTACCACTTTTTATTGCGACAGAGTATAAAAAAAAGGGGATATGAACGGAATGCATATCTTCACAGTACAAAAGTGTCATCTGCCCCGGTTTCGAGTCCTATCTGACGGAAGATATGATCGAAAAAGGTTATATACTTATTTAGCTCTGTGACGATATTAATTTTCTTTTCATACCTTTTTCTACATGTTACAGACAAGGTGTTTATCAGCGTGAGTGTCAATTATTCCAACACTTTTGTACAAGATCCTTTTGTACTCGGTAGTTTTTTTCTTTCATCATATCAACAACTAAGCACATGCAGCATATCGTTAATGATAATAATAAAAACGTCCAAACGAAGAATGTTTAAAACCAACAGTCAGTGTGTAATTAATAAAACCTATTTACCTTATAAACCCATTATCTGCCCCATTTCCGCCATTTGCCCTACACACGAAGATCTGACATCATAGTTTTTATTTCCTATTTTTTTTTTATTCATCATTTATTTTTATTTGTTTTATTTATTTCTTTTTAAGCGCTGCTTCCTCCGAAATACTCAAATGAGCTTTTTCGATACAGAGTTCGTTGATTTTCGAACGCTCAGCTCTGAACCCTTATCCTTGTCTCCTTCGTTCGTGGGAAAAATGGATAATAATTAAGAAATTTATGTACCCAAACACACCAATAACAAACAAAGGGTTAAATTACGCAAAGGGTGATTCCCTGATTAGAAAATAAGCCCAATGTATAAGTTGTTTTCCATGAATTTTCATGATACGTGTTCCGAATGAAACATGGTTCGAATAATTGTTTTAACCATTGGATGTAAATATACCGTGTTAATCACTTAGATTACCAAAGCAATTACGAATCATGTATTGTCCAGAGGTTATAGAATGGTTAATTCAAGGGTATTTTATTTCTTTCCTTTTCTTTTCACTTCTCACCTTAATTCGCCTTAAATGCTAATTGATGAAGAAATTTGTTGAACGTCATCCTCAGCATGGTTTCCAGAAGTGTCATGAATTCGAAACCGATCATTTGATTCTCAATTTGGTGTTTTCTACCAATGTTTAAAAAAACGAACACAAATTCTCTATCATACAAAACCAAAGAAGGTAACTAGAAAATAGAAAAATGTAAAAATCAGAATCGATGCCTCACTGGAAGTTTAATGTTAGCGACCACATCCGGGGTCCTACCTCCGGGGATGAAGTCAATGGCCGCAAACGTGCGTCCACCACATATGATCATGGCGGCAAGAGGTCTAGTTTTTTCTGGTAATTTTGGCTGTCCCAGCGGTCATAGAGATTTTTTTTACTGTAAATATTCCATTAGGATCATTTATTGTTGTATATTGCAATGTTTTGAATGGGTATATAAAGTGATGATTCGTGTAACTCTGTGTTTTTATTACTAAACCTGGTTATCAATGACTGAAACTGGTGTATTTTCCTTGAATCTGAACTTACCGCTACAACACTTGCACGCCCACGCACTTAGTGTTTGTGTGCGAAATGACCGAACACAATTAGTGTTTATTTATCCCGCCGCTGCCAGACACATATTCCATGTCACAGACACACACACACACACACACATACACACACACACACACAACCACACCCCACCACAACACTACACGACACACCACACACACAAACCACACACACCACACACTTATATATATTATATATATATATAATCTAGTACATATATATATATATATATATATATATATATATATATATATATATCTCTATATATATATAGCTAGATATATATATATATATATATATATAGATTAGATATTTACTTCGCGTTCCAGAAGAAGTTTGATCCGCTAAGTCAGGCAACTTTGCTTGGAGTTTTGTGTTGCGGGTATGGCCACCATTGGTCCCTGCTTCTCGGCCTAATCTTACGCCAGTGAACAATTTGTCTACGATAGATGAATAATTAAACATATATTGTCTGTTCAAAAATATCCTCAATATTCATGCCAAATTTTGTCAACTTGTAATTCCAGTTCATTCGAACAGAATGGATCGAAACAAGCTGACATTACCAATAAAACACGCTGTTATTCTATAAGTAAAACAGCGATTATCTCTAAGGCGGGGATCGGGAGATGAAGGTATCAGACAGTCAATTTAGTAGCATGAAAGGCTGTTGCCACACTACAAGACGGAATAAAACAAGAAGAAACATGGTTCTGGTCACCAGGACGACAAGATGCTCAAGCTAAGTGATGCCCTGAACCTACTAGAATAGCATCCACACTTAAGAAAGCATTCAGAACTCAAGCACGTATCAGTAAGGATCATTCAGCATTGCCTTCATAAACTCTGAACTGTGAGTGTAACTTTTGAGCCTCTTCTCACTTAAGCTATTAAAAAAAAAGACATTTTACAGAAGTCGACGCATAGATTCTATCGATTTCGAAGA